>NC_028641.1:75262900-75292512 GCF_001406875.1 Solanum pennellii
TATATATATATATAAATGGAGATAATATCTTTATTTCTGTTCAAGGTCAATTATGTAGTGCCAGTCACTTATTACTTGCTCCAATCCAATAATTCAATTAAATTATAAATAAGCTGGTTGATATTATATATTATTAAGGATATATATTGTCCTCTTCCACTCATTAAAGGAAAATTTAAAAAAAATAAAAAATATGGACATTAATATGGTAAAATGATATTATCCCATCTACTTTTTTTTTTAACATTTATCTATAGAAAATTTTTTTTTTTTTAAATAACTGATTTTATTTTTCATAAATAATTTCAGGCAGCAGAACAATGATTAGGAAAAGGCATATGCTTTTAACAGAAGAAATATTAAAGAAAAATCCTAATTTGTGTTCTTATAATGGGCCTTCCCTTGATATTAGGCAAGACATTTTGGTCTCAGAAATACCCAAACTTGGTAAAGAGGCTGCCCTTAGGGCCATTGATGAATGGGCTCAGCCCAAATCAAATATTACCCATTTAGTCTTTTGTACAAGAAGTGGTGTGGACATGCCTGGTGCGGATTACCAATTAATTAACTTATTGGGCCTAAGCCCATCGGTTCAACGATTAATGATGTATCAACAAGGTTGTTTCGCCGGTGGCACGATGCTCCGGTTAGCCAAGGACTTAGCTGAGAACAACAAGGGTGCTAGGGTACTTGTTGTGTGTGCTGAGAGCTCAGCGATAGGGTTTCGCGGGCCGAGCGAAGCTTATCCCGATAACCTTATCGCGCAAGCATTGTTCGGAGACGGTGCGGTCGCGGTTATAATCGGGTCGGACCCTAAAATGGGCCTGGAGAGGCCCGTTTTCGAGATTGTCTCGGCGGCCCAGACGTTTGTACCTAACGGGGATTGCCACCTTGCGTTACACTTACGCGAGATGGGCCTTACGTTTCACTGTACCAGAGACGTACCACCGACCATCGCGAAAAATGTGGAGAGTTGCTTAATAAAGGCGTTTGAACCGTTAGGTATTTCAGATTGGAACTCGGTGTTTTGGATTCTTCATCCAGGAGGTAATGCAATTGTGGACCAAGTCGAAAACATATTGGGCCTCGAGCCCGATAGGTTACGGGCCACGAGAAATATCCTTCGAGAATACGGTAACTTGTCTAGTGCATGTGTTTTATTCATATTGGATGAGATAAGAAAAAAATCTGCTAGAGATGGGCTGAAAACTACTGGAGATGGGCTGGACTTGGGAGTCCTTTTATCATTTGGGCCTGGGCTTACAATTGAGACAGTTGTGCTTCGTAGTGTGCCCATTTAAATAATGGGCCCATTATGTCTTTTTACTTGGGCCTGGCCTTTTATGATGTTTAATTTCATTTTCATTTTCTTTTGGTTGAAGTTTTTTTCATCTATATGCATGTATTAATAAATAATTAAGTAAAATATCCACTATCTCAAGAGATATTATAAATAATAAATATTATGACAAACTAATGTTACGATTTCTTTACGTGTTTGATATACGTTTTGAAGTTATATAAGTCAAAGTTCTTATAATCTAAAATTAATCTAAAGTTATAAAATGATCACTCCTGTAACTTTACGACGTAGAAATACTTTTTCGTCAAGTTTTTTTTTTACTATTCTATCCAAAATTAATATTATTGTTTTTAATTCACAAATATCTTTTTCTAAAACGAAACTCTAACTTCATATTCATTTTATAGTTGTCGTTTTTTCTTTTTCTTTAAGAATATACTATTAAATTTATAAAAAAAAATAATTTAAAAGTTAAGGGAATTTTAGTTATTTAATTGAAAATAGCTTATCATCATATTCTTTTTATATTGTTTTTGCAAACTTATGTGATGCTTCTGTTAATTTTTTTTTAGTGTTACTAACATTTATGATTCATCTCTAAAAATTTAAATCTTGATTCTGTTTACGAAATGACGAAAGATGAAAAAGCTTAATAGGAAGGCATCGACTCGATTAATTATAGTTTTCAAAGGCATGCATAGTGTAAAATATTATATTCCAAAGTTCATAAATTAGTTTAAGTAGTTATGCTATTGAAAAAAAAAATTAAAAAAATTAAAGGAATTGAAAATATAATACCATATTGTTCATAATTCACATCAAGTTGCATTGTTTAATTAATGAATTCATATGTTCTGTCTAACTAGACATAACCAATACCTAACAAAACATTAATATTGTAGGGAAGCTTTAAATGAATTGAATATTCCAAGTGTGACTATAGTATATTATTAAAAAATCAAAATTGTCGTTGTGGAGTGATAAATATTTTTTTTGAGTTTTAATCAAAATTTAAATTCAGATATGAATTTTTCTTTGTTAGAAAGATATGAATTCAAATATTTAATCAGACTAAATACAAACATCAATTACTCAATAGAAAGATAAAGGAAACTATACATATTTTATATACAATCATAGTTAACCCTTAAAATTAGAGTAGTCATAGGGAAATACGATAAAATGGATGAGATTTTTATATTCTTAATAAGATACTTTGTATTCGAGCTATCAAAACATTAAAAAAAATTGAAGCACATACTAGGCTTTCTATATCACGAATAATTAATCGACCAATAAATTTCAAATAGATAAAAAAAAAATAAGATATATAAACTTATCTAGACGAAGAACAACCTTCTGAAACAAGGGATATCAAAATATTACTTAATGTTATCCCTCCAATTCCCAAGTACATATATCTTGATAACTTTCCTATATCGTTATTTTTTCCTGATATTTATTTATATTGAACCTCGAGTAATTTATATTTCACGTCACATAATTAATATAACTCCTATTTAAGGGAATAGTTTTTTTTAACAAAATTATTTTCATATCGAAAATTCAAACTCGACATATTCAAATAAAAATGAATGAATGATATTCATTTCATCACAATTATACGTACTTTAATTAGATATATTTCTATAAATAAGATAAAATAAGTACCCCAAAAAATAATTAAATAATTATAGGGGACAAACACAAGGTATCAAGAACATGGCTCCTCACAGAAAATAACGTGATTTTATACAAGTTCAACATGTGCCACTCATTTTTTTTAAAAATTTTTTAATTTTATATTTATGGACATAAATTTTACCACCAACAAAATTACGATTAGATTCATTCAACTATAAAGTTAGTTGAATTTAACCAACATTAATATTTATTTAATTTTTTATGTCTAAGATTCTCTTGGAATAATTAATATATTCGTTATAGAAATTCTACAACTCAGAATGCACGCAGTTGTTATATAATTGGTAGGATCAATAATAATAATAATAATAATAAATTTTGTTTTTATAATAATTAATTTCAGAAAAAATAAAAAATTATCTGAACATAATTTATTTATTTTATCTCGAGAGAAAGTAACTGAATTTCTTAACAAAAGTGAGAGAGTTATATTCTCTTAAGAACGTATAGATAAATAATTTAATTTACAGACTCAAAAAATTTCTTCTATTTTCACAAATTTGAATTTATTCTAATTATGGGTACTTGTAAGTCCGAATGGCTTAACGAAATAAATCTTGTATTATAAAAATGTTAATCTTATATTATGAAAATGTTAATCTTATATTATTCAACTCACTTTAATCATTCAATTTATTATTAATTAATAAAAAGATTGTTACACATGAAGACAAAGTGGATGGCTACCACTAGAAAGAAAAAGAAAAAAGAAACATTAAAAAAAAGTTAAAAGGAATAAAAAGGAGTAATTTGAATTATAATTAAGCACTCTTTATTATCTTTTTACTTTAACATTATGAATTTGATTTTCATAAATTCCCTCCTTTACTCACTATATTTATAATTCCTATAATATCATTTAAATAATTCTGATATATTATAAACTAAAATAAAATAATGTTTCAGAAAATTTCTTTTCTCTATGTTATTAATTTTAGAATTTCACTTTCTGGACCTACAAATTATTTCGTATATACCATTACCTAGCTATACTTGATCATATAAAATGTAAATTGCCTCTTGATAGACGTTTTATTTTCTAATAAACAATATAAAATGGGAAAAGGGTCTGATATACCCCTTAACTTTGTTATTTGGAGCTGATATACCCCTCGTTATAAAAGTGGCTCATATGTGCCCTTACCGTTATACAAACGACTCACATATACCCCTGCCCTTACAAAATGGCTCACATATACCCTTCATTTAACGAAAGTTAAAAAATTAGTTTTAAATTTATATTTATTACTTCTAATTTTCTTTAAAAAATTATTTAGGGGTATATATGATTCTTCTATCAAAGTTCAAGGTATATTTTAATTTTTTTTCATACATAAATTATTTTTTGACTTCTTTTTTTATAATTATTTGAATTTCTTATTGGGAAACTTACATAAATATACAAAAATAAAAAAATATTTACCATTTATAGCAATAATATCTTTTTTTCACTTGATCACTTTTAATTCATATTGCAGATTTGACATAGTATTGTTATAAATGGTAATAAATAAAAAGTATTGCTAAAATCAGTAATTATTTATTAAAATGTACTAATTTATGTAATTTTTCCTTTCTTATTCTTATTTTGTTTTTTTCATTCATTCCTTAGTTTAAAGAATAAAAAATTAAACTATTTTTTTTTGTGTGTATTGTAATTTAATTTCGTATTCGAAGAAAAAATTTGGTCATCTACAATAAGTTTTACAAGAATATTAGTGAAATATAAATAAATTTGATTATCAAAATAATAATTATAAATTAGTCATTGAAACAAAAATAAAGTCAAAAAAAATATGTTTGACGAGGATTAAATTTACGCATATGAGATTATACTTTTTAGAAAAAAATATAAAAATTTAGATTTAAAATTATTATTTTTTTATTTCCGTTAGAGGAAAAGGGTATATATGAACCATTTGTTTACAAGTAGGGGTATATATGAGCCACTTTCATAACAAGGATATATCAGCTCTAAATGACAAAATTGAAGGGTATATCAGACCCTTTTCCCATATAAAATTGACGTCGATCAAACGCTTTTTCAAATAAACCAAAACTATATAAGTATACTTATTAGCTTCTATAATTTCATAGCTATCAAATTTGGCTACAATGTAAGTAAAGTCAACTTTGTCCCTAACCTAGGGTACCACCATGTGAATGATTTCATAGAAAATGTCAAAATACCAAAGTACACAAGTTGTACGCTAGGCGTTACTTGTCATCACCTTCGATTTTCGAGCTCGTAATCATTACTTTATTCATCTCAAATTATTTATCATTAAAAAATTTTAAATAATATTTATTTTATTTTTAATGAAAATTATATTTAAAAATTATATTTTAATAGTTTAACTGATTAATTATTTGAACTTTTACGAGAATACAATATTTCATTTCATAATTTTCACTTAAATTATCTTGATTAGCGTTTTCTTCGAAAACATGTAAAAGAAAAACACGATAAATAACGTGCGATCGATCTTGTAACGTCACATTCAAGAAGATAGAAAATGTTCACGTGCAAGGGTTCCGTAGCCATGTGGTTATGAGGCAGTCGGCACCAAAACTTGGAACTGCAGAGATAAGACAATATAATAATTAAAATAAGAGAGAGAAAAAGACCAACCACGGGAGTGGTGGATTACGATTCTCGATTCTTATTCAGATATCTCGAATGTTATTATAAAAATAAAAATAAAAATGTATTAAACATTTTATTTAATTTCATATTGATCTTACATAATGTGAATGCATATTAGTTTAATCAATAAACTTCAAATATCAGATACAATTAGATAATTCGATTTGACTTTTACATATTCGTATTAAGTATTTTTTTTAAATCTTTGTATATTGTATGAATATGTATTAATAATAAGTATTTTTTTTTATCTCATATTAAAGTTATCCATGTTGAAAGAAGAAAGAAAACTGACGATTGAAACATGTCAAAGGAACAGGTTCGACGCAACTGATTGACGTGTCTGCAACAAGTGTTGATGAAGAAGGAAGCTGAGGATTGGAACATCTTGAAGGAACAAGTCCAACGAAATGGACTACCTTCTTCTTCAACAATACAATGTGAGCTTATAGTAATAAAACGTTTTATTTCATATTGAAGTGTTACGTGATACATTTAAATTAATTAGGTTAATAAATTTCGATTATCAGATGGTTAAAGAAATATAAAATGAAAGAGATGTGAGAGTACATAAAGCTTATCTCACGGATCTTGCCTGCAATATTATGGCTCCCACAATATCCCTTTAATTAAATGTTACATATTATAGTCTAGGTGAGATGCTACATTCTCTCTCACTATATATATATAAACTCTTTTTTGTTCTTAGAAAATAGAGAGTTAGATGCAAAAACAACAAAGCTTTATATCAAAACAAAAAGGGGAAAAATGACTAAATGGGTAAAAACAATTACAACTCCATTTAGAAAAGCTAGAACTTTTTTCAATAATAATCAACAATCACCAAGAGATTCACCAAGGGAAAAGAAGTCACAAGAAGAAGGTATGTACAATTTGTGTGTAATATAGAGTCTATGCGTTTGCATTACTTAAGTCGAGAGTCTTGCAGAAATAGTTCATGTTATCATGCATATGTGTTTGGTCAAGAGGTAGATCTAGAATGAGTTTATTGTTATTAGCTCAAATCAATTAAACATTTTGTAAAACAAAAAAAAAGGTGTAGAGATGATGATTTTGATTTAAATCTTGTATTTGTCTTTTAAAATTCGTTTTAATTTAGAATTAAATTATCCAAAAGGGGGATAAAATTGAATTTTTTTTTTTATAAACTTCAAATTCTGAATCGGCTCCTGATTGGTTTGATCTTGTTTTAACAAATGTTTTGTTTTGTGTTAATTTGCAGAACAAGATAAGCATGTAGTAGATTTGCAAGGTGAAGTAATGGCTTGTGGATATGAAGATGTTCAAGTGATGTGGTCAATTTTGGACAAATCCAAAGCCATTAGAACATAAATCTTTGTTCTATTTTGGACTTCAATTAAATCAAGGCACATATTGTACATATTTTTTTATCATTATCTTGTTCATGTGGTGGCTAAATTGACGCCCAAAAAACAAGATTTTGAAAATTTTGATGATGTACTATACATACCCCTCCCCCAAAAAAAAAAAAAAAACACATAACAAGAATTATTTTTTTGGCTAATCCCCATGATCAATGAAAATCACAGAAAGTTTTTTGTATTTGATTTGCATTTAATTATAGATTTCAGTAATCAAATATTCATTCATTTTTTATCCAGATTGATATGTTATCCAATATGCAATTATTAACTTGATGTAAATAGATGTGGATAAGCTTCATTGTCGAGAGGGAAAATTATAACATAACTTTATTACCATGGTTTTCAAGCGTCTAATATTTAATTAGTGACACCATTACGCCGAAGCCATATTTAAATAATTAAAAAAGGAAATGAAAAAAAAGAGCCTATGCGAGTAAAAAATATTATCGTAAAAGCATCTGTATATAATCTAGTCAAATACTATAAGAGATGAGAATTGTGGGGTAGGAGTATGGAGCGGTGGGGATGGAGGCTGGGGAGGACATAAATCACGATCAATGTAAAAGGTCACCTGTGAAACTTGTTTTTCCTAACTTTCAAGAGAATTGAACGTGAAAAACATCGGACCGAACACACCCTTAAAATGCCAGATCCTGTGATAGAAGCTTCAAGCTTTGTTAAGCTATTCAAGAAACAAAATTCAGATACAAAAACAACAGACAAGACAATCACCAAATGATAATACTTCCATTTGCAGGAAAATGCACTACTGTACCTACAAAAGATCAGAGATAAATGCAATTTTAACTCAATAAAAGGAAATCACACCTAATCCAGGACACGACGCTCGTTCAGATGTGTCTACGGAATAATAGCAACCACAGATAACACGACCCCAAGCATTGCAAGACGAGCATGCAGAGCGCGAGATAGTATTGAGTGGTTGTCACTCTTGTCTATTGCCATGCATTCAAGCAATAGTTACCAAGACTGGAAGTGCTGAAATCTTGACTTGGTTTTCATCAATATTTGCAGCAACCATAAAAAGTACCATTAAGAAAAAAACGGATGAATATAACTGGCGCAAAATTCTTTTCACGAATGAGTGTCTATCAAAGAAGGGCAGAACCCATTCTGCATTCCTTCTTTGTTCGATTCTCAGCTAGTCAAACGAATAGCACCTTACATTTGCTTATACTATGGTGCCTACCAAAGCTACTAGCTGGGGAATCTGTTGGAGGCATGAGATGCTCTTCATTGTACTTGACAGTCTCGAGACTGAGTCCATGAGGTGGAAGTAACAAGGTATACTTTGCAAGTTCCTTCCTATCACGAGATTCCAAAATCCTAACAACAATATCTGGTGGAACTGCTTGCCGTCCAACTTGAAGCAACAAAGCTACCTGCAAAAGATTTTGAGAAAAATTACCACACATTATCTTCAGTGCTACCGTTCAAGAGCAGCTGAGATTCAGTCCTGAAATCATGACGAATACTTGGAAGTTTTTTCTTTATGGATTACATACCATGTTCCGAACTTGTCTATATAGGAAACCAGAACCTTCAACTTCTAACCGCAAAAGAGGTCCCTAAAGAAAAATACAACAAGATATCAAACTTAAGACTTTATTGATAGACATATGACAAGTAATGCCTCAATGGCTGCAGTTTCATACGCTCTAAGCACTGGCTTCGTCATTAAGCTATGAATACCAACGAAGTCAGGCTTTGGCGCTTATACCAAACATGGCTAAGTCTGACATCCCCTATTTGTTACTTTTCATTATTTTCTTATACAACTAATCCTAATCTGGGATTTTTCTTTTCCCTTTGTTTTCTCTCAAGTACTTCCTCATCTATGTCATTTCTTTCCTTTAATGTTCCCTTCTCAAGCACTGCGTAAGATGAGCATCAAAATCTAGTTACAGAAAACTAAAGCAATAAATCAATTTTGGAAGGATGAAAAGTGTGAGATTGGAAGTCTGAGGTGGTGGGTGATTGTGAAAGTCAGAAGCAGCAGTAACACCATGCTTTTTCCTTCATTTTCACTTTTATATTATGTTACGGGGTAAACAATCATACGAACTTACAAACTGCAGCCTGAAACATTTTTTTTGAAAAAGCACATGTGTTATATTGATAAAGAAAAACAAGCATATTAGCCAAGCACCAAGAATTTGCCTACTCTTACACTATACTAGTACAAATAATTAAAGCAATATATACAGCCATCAACTTCTGTGAAAAGTCAGTAAGATCAGATCTACATGAGAGGGACTGAACTCTATCTTTGAATGTTTTTTGTATCGAACACCATATTTTTTATCCTTCTTGTTATACAGAAATCCCATCTTAACAGAAGTTCTTTACTGACGCGGCATAAATCCAAGTTACAGAAGGTTGGACATCTTCCATCATCCCATGGTTTGGATGGTGGACCCGGGGTGGGTGCTCGTAACATTGTGAATAGTTCAAGGGTAGAGGGTAATAAAAACTTTTTAAGGGGGGGAAATGTCCATAGTTCTCCATTTTCCCGCTCATATAAGATAGCCTAATGTGGAGGATTTGCATTTAGGATAAGATAGTTTCACTATTGATTGTAAAACTAAATTTCTTTTGTATTTTGCCATCTTATGTTCATATATTTGCTACTCACTCAGTATGGCATTTTAGAACTTACAAATCAGAGTTACTTCCTAACATTATGGAGCTATAATTTTTTTCAAAGGAACAGTTCCAATATAAATACTACTAGTGTTGACATGTACTCTATTTGTTCCGCCTTGTGTGTGCATATGTACTACGATATAGACACACTTCGTAAACAATAACATTATAAGACATTCTCAAAGTCATCCTCATGTTAAGATGTAATGGATTTTTTCTACCCAAAGGTAACTTTTTTTAATCAATTTCTTTAATACATTACTCATGGTATTAGATTAAATTTTTAATTTCCATGCCTAGCCAAAATATGTCAAATAGAATGGGATATAGGTGAGGCTTATAAAAAAATTGTACTTCTTTATTTTTGGAATTTGTTAGCATGAACTTCAAGAATACAGACTCGTTGAGTTTCTTAAGCTTGGGGAAGTCCTGATGCACCTAATAACCGAATTTTGATATGAAACCCATATGCATGTACCTTGAGCTGTGAGCCAGCTCAAAGTGTATTTTGTGTTGACGAAGAAACCCACCCTCACTGCAAGCCATGCAACCTAATTGATAAGTCTAATATCAGTAAGGGGATGAATATAGTACCTTTTCAACAACATCAAAGCGCAATATCGTCTTCACTGGATTTGGCACCCGGTCATTTCGCGATGTATTGGCAAAGGCAGAAAAGTCATGTTTCCCCACGAAATGCTTTGCGGCATCTCTCATGACATCAGCGTTGAGTTTATACTCACTATGGTAAGCATAGTGCCTCAAGAATGGGTCCATGATAGTGGAATTATATACTTGGTAGCAATATATCTTGCTTGTGACAGAGAAACGCGCATGAAACTCAGGTCCTGCAGGGCTAAATTCTCTAACTCTGATGTCAGAAGGAAGAAGACCATTTATAGCTCTATGAACGCCGTCTAGTGTTCCATAGTTGAAAGGTGTAATGAAATGTGCCACCTGAAAGCCAAAGTTGGTTCTAAGTATTTATTTTGATCATTTCTCTTGGATAGTGAGAATCCATTGACAGGGAAAGCAGACCTGACCCCATGCATGAACTCCTGCATCTGTCCGGCTCGCACCAACTACACAAAGTTCTTTACGGTTTATTTTCGTATTTTTAGTCAGAGCTTCTTCCAGAATGCACTGTACAGTTGGTGTCGACTGCTGATACTGCCATCCTACAGGATACTCATCATTCAGGATTATAGAAATAGAGCAAAACTGTATCCCAACATACAGGCGCAAAAATATAGGCAATAAAAGAAGTATAAAAACATTTAGAAGGTAAGCTTAACTTCTTATTATCTTAGAAATCGTTGTGCCTTATACAGAGCAAAAAAAAATTGAAAAAGGATGATCTCAGAGAAAAACAAACTCAAATTACCTACATACACATTCTAGGAAGAAATCGAGAAACAGAGAACAAATGGTAAGGTGTCAAATTTGCAATTACTAGTACCTTCAAAATCTTACTACACCGTTTGACTTGCCTAGTTCACTTCATCATGGTTCACTTGATTTATTTCTAGTTTAACATTGGGTATTGTTTATTTCTATTTATATAGCATACATTAGATACTACATCAAAAACAGTACTAAAACTCCCAAGTTTTAAACTTCACATTGATGGGTCTGGGGAAGGTATAGTGTAAGCAGATCTTTACAAGGTAGAGAGGCTGATTCAGATGTAAAGAAGACATGTCAACTAATAAGGGAAACAATAAAGAGCATCCAGAGAAAGGGAACACTATCAACATCAAAATAATACGAAACAGAAATCAAAGAACAACAACTACGAGAAAAATGCTAATACTACGAAAGACACGGTGTTCCAAACTACCACCCACCCTATCCTGCCAAAATAAACTACTCGATAACCTTCTACACTAATCTGTGACCTCTATATCCTATTTAAGGTCATGCCCTCGGTAAGCTGTAAGATATGTCATATCCTGTCTAATCATCTCTCCTGAATACCTCTAGCGTCCTACCTATACCTCTCCTCGCACCCACTATAGCCAACCTCTCACAACTCCTCACATGGGTAAACAAATTGATTGGAAAGATATTTATTAACATCACAAGCAAAGAATGTTACTAACTCTCCGAATAGTAATTCGATTCAAATGGATGTAGTACAATCTTAGCAAAATGAACTATGTCCAGTAAACATGATTTTGAGATTTTACAGCACTAAACAAACTCTCAACCTCAATTATCTACTACATAAGAAGGCAAAACTGATATATTAACAATGAGAGCAGTAACCTACCAACTTGTTAAAATAAAATGAATGCGTGAAAACCTAATTAGAGTATAAACACTAAAAAATTCAGAGATTTCAACCCTCAATTTTCAATCTGAAGTAACACGAAAAGAGAATGAAACCTGAAAATCTGGTACCGTCGTAAGCAATAACTAATCGCCATTTATAAGCTGGTAATGTCAGTTTCACCGATTGACCCTTATTTGAATCTTCATCCTTTCCACTACAATTCTATTAGCAAAATTTCACATCAATTAGGGAACAAAAATAAAGTAAATTAGAGCAAAATAACTTCCCAAAATAGCACATACTGAGATACAATTTGCTGAATTTTTCTCGAGATTCGAAAGTAATGGAAGCGCCAAAGCTGCTGAGAAACACATTCTTCATTAACGTTAGCTCAATTTTTCCAAAATGAATCCATGAATTATTCCAGCAACTTTTCTGCTGGTGAGCTTTGAGCAAAGATAATCAGAGTTTTATCTTTAGGCTAAAAACAGCCAAAGTCCAAAAAAAAAATATTACACAATATATATAAGATATTTTAATTCTCATTTTTGAAATTAGTGAGATTTTAAATCTTTTAGATTTTAAATCTTTTGAATTTAGGATAACACTTTGTTTGAATGGTTATTGCGTATTTTTTTTCCGTAACGTATCTTATTGTATTATGTTATATTATTATTTTTTTATATTAAATACAATATTTGAGTAGATCGAATTATTTTATCATATATTTATAATTTAAATGATAAATTTATTTCTGAAAAGTAAGATATTACGTAAGAGTTATTATGAAAATTATAAATAAAAGATAAAATATGATTATTATATAGTAATAAATAAAGATCAAATAAAGAAAAAAAATATTAAAGTAACAACATCATCACACTATATTGATTATTACATAAAATAGATTTTTTCTTTTTTATTATCTAATGATGAATTTTAAATTACCTTTTAATTTTTTTTTCAATATTAAAATTATCATGACTATAAATTTGAAGTAGTAGCAAAAAGATGAGATGATAGCTTTTCATAAGATGACTATAAAGTGTTTATATGATCTTAAGAGTAAATTAATTTTAGCGAATTTGAAATTAATTGAATTTTATCATGGAGATCAAATATCAAGTGAAGTTAAAAAAAAAATGAATGTGTTGAAGACATAGTTTGTCGAAGTAAATGAGATTTGACTTGAAATAGCTAGCATATCAAATTAATTGAAATTTGCCTTCGTTTATGACGTGTTCAGTTAGCGACAAATTTAGAGCACATCTAATGAAAGTTCATTAACTTTTGCAATGATTTAAGAAATCAATTATTTTTCCGTTTTATTTTATGTTGAATCAAATTAATAACGAAACTCATCAGTCTTAAATTTTAGAATGATCTTTGTGACGGTGATGGTATATAGTGTCACACAATAATTTTGTTATCCACACAACTTAAGAGCTATGTTGTAAATTGTCTTGGTATTACTAATTCATAAAAAATAATTACTCTACGTACATTTGATAAAAGTGAAACGATACTGAAAAAATTGATTCTTGTCTAAGGAGAAATGATCAATTCCTTCCAAAATTGTAAGTTCTCTTCATATTAGTTTCAATGCTATGTGCTTGATCAAATGTTTTTTCCCTTCTTGGTAGCTTTGCTATTGCCTATTTTCTTTAATTGTACTCAAATTTTTCTCAAATTCTCTAAAAATATTGTCTTGTTAGAGCTAGACAATCTCTCATTTAAGTTTGTGTCGTAAGAGTCAATGATTCGTTGAGATTCATCTCTTAAAGCTTTGATGGACATAGTTACTCAGTATTTGTGTCTGGTAAAAAGTAGCAGGAATGCATAGAATTAATTGAGGCATAGTTTACTTGAACGTACCACGATTATATATGTTGTATTTTCCTTTTTCACACAATGTATTAAGTAATCCAAATATGTGTTCCATAAATATATTAGGTATAGATAATTTATATAGAGAGATTTTGAACTTCGCGATCATAAGATTAAAAGTTAATTTAATGACTAGGGTATAGAATCTTTATTACTTATTTGCACACAATAGTTAGATGGATGATTTTAAACTTCATGGAGAAAAAAGTAAGTTTAACAAATGACTTCTGCGAGAAAAAAGTAAGTTTAACAAATGACTTCTGCTTATAAAAACGTTAAAAATTTAAGATTATTCATTTTTAAAATTATCAAGTACAATTTTCTTTTTATATATTTGCATAGTAATTAAAAGACAATCATCTTTTAACTTTCTTCATACATAGCTAGTTAAGAAGTTTCAATATTAAAATCACCATGATCGTAAATTTTAACTAATATAAATATATTTTTATGAAAAGGTTATTAAGTCTGGAATTTTCAATTTTCACCTCGTCTTTAAGAATGACGTCAATGAAAAACATAGCGTGTCAAAATAAATGAAATTTGACTTGGCGTGACGTAATATAACATATTAAAGTACATTATATTTGAATTGATTTATAACGTATTCAATTAGTGACAAAGTTAGAACAAATTGGATGAAAGTTCAGTTACTTTTGCAATACATTGAGAAATCAATATTTATTTTTTTAGTTTGTTTTATGTGACTTCCAATTAATTTCAAAAAATCATAAATTTTAAATTCAAGATTCATCTTTATATTAATCATAATGATACGTTATATCACATTAATGAAATGATTTGGTTCTCCACACAATTTAAAAGTTATATTGTAAATACCTATACAAAATGATTGTTCTACACACATCTGATAAAATTGAAACAACACGAAAACAATAAACTCTAGAGCTAAGTTGTAAATTGCGTTGGTTTTATCAATCTATTAAGAATGATTTTCTCTACGCACATACGATAAAATTGAAACGACGCAGAGAAAAACAACTCCAAAGAAAAAAGGGGATGAAAATGATATATCTCAAAATATTGAGAGAAGAATGACATTTTTGCAAAGTTTTAGGTCATAAAATGAAATAGCTCAAATTGCAAACTATTCTTCTCTATATTTCTCTCTATTTTTTTTGCCATGAGAAGATAAATCAACAAAGCAGAAATTATGAGAATGCCCCATCTTTAACAGGTAATTTCATTTTCCCCCCAATTTTAAGGAAATCTAGAAACCCAATTTTGCATTTGTTCCCATAAATTTTCCCTAATTCTATTTCTTGTCTAAACTGAAATGATAAATTACTTCCAAAATTGTAAATTTTTCTTCATATTAATTTCAATTCTATGTGCTTAATTACATGTTTTATCCCCCTTCTTTCTGTTTTTCTTTGATTGTACCTAAATTCTGCTCGTACTCTTTCAAAATGTTGAGCTCTTATGTTACTTTAATGAATATAGTTACTCGATACTTGTATCCGCTGGAAAGTAGCAAGTATCCATACAATCAGTAGAGGCTTATTTTGTCCATAAGTTATTTCGAAATAAATTATTCTGGATGTGGAATAGTTATCCATCACTAATATATAAATAATTTACCTGTCAAATACATGATAAAATAATCTCGCATTTTATGCTGGAATTATTATACTTTATACCTCACACCAAGCTATAAGTGAATTGATTAGTTTTAATAACACACACATAACATTTTTAGAAAATCCGAACAAAATCCGAACAAAATAACGTAGCATTATAATTCCTTTTCCCCATGAGACCTTATCATTTAAGCTTTAGTTACTCGATACCTGTGCTGGTGGAAGGTAACAAAGTATCTGTAGAATTAGTCGAGGTGCAATGTGGCCTGGGATTGAAGCTTAGTTTCAAAGTTGTTACTCCAACTGTTAAGACTGTTATGTTGTTCCCCTTAGTTATAACTTGTTAGTACTTAATATGCTAAAAGGTTTCAACTTTTCAACTATTTATCTTTTGCATAGGTTGCTATTTTTGTTATGCAATTAGTTCTTAGCTATAGTATTGCTGCAACATCAGGAGCTGGTGTCAAATTGTTCGTCCAACGTTGGTTTAGCAGACATTTTATGTTGCCTTCGTCGTGATGGCTGCAAAAAAAATCATTGCAATATGTCAATCTGGTGGAGAATTTGTGACGAATAATGAAGACGGTTCTTTGAGTTATATGGGAGGGAATGCACATGCTGTAGACATCGATGAGAATACGAATGTGGATGCCTTTAAGCAAGAACTAACAGATACACTTAAGTTCAACGTTGATAGAATGGCTATCAAGTATTTTCTTCCGGGGAATAAAAAGAAACTCATCACGGTATCCAAAGATAAGGATTTACAACGTATGGTTAACTTCTTCAAGGATTCCGAGCAAGTAGAAGTCTTTGTAGTTGCAGAAGGAGTTGCTGCACCCAATGTTTCCAATATGCTTGCTAGCAGGTGTTTTTTCTTCTTCTTATGGTCGAGTTCAGTTTCTTTTCTTTCGTTTTCTTACTTGTATTGCTGCAGATATAAATAAATAGAAGTGTTCTCGCTCTAACGGTTTAAGATTTTAAAGATAGTGGACGAGGTTTCTCAAGCTTCAAAGGGTGCTAAACCAAAGCATAAGCTTTAACTTATAAGGAAACATAAAGGGGTAAATAGTATTAGAGCAGATAGAGATTTTGAGCTCAATTATCACTCTTACCATTAGCAAGACTACTTCTACGTGGAGTTAGTCGATGTGTGTGTAAACTAGCTCGAACACCATGGTTATTAAAAAGAAAACAATACTTTCCATGTGCTTGGACCAAGTAAAAGAATCAAACCTGCAAGTGAAGAGGCACGTTGCAGACATACAATTGTTCCCCATCTAACAACTTAAGGTTTTAGATGAGATAATACGCATAACATATTTTGAACATGCATATCTTGAATATTGTTTTTTCGTTTACCTTTTTTCTACAAATAGTTAACCTTGAATTCCAAAATTTTCAGTTCAATGTTTGTGTTAGTGATTGCTTTAACTTAATGAGGGTGTTTGATAGGATGCATTAGAAAAAATAACGCAAGGATTAGCTTTGTGTATTATTAATGTCTGCATTACTAATGCACCCTATCAAACGACCCCAATATGTGAGAATCAGGACTTTCCTTTACTGCAATTTGATTTCTAATGCATCTGTGTCCTGCTGAATAATTCACGTCGAGCAGGACAACTATGTCCGAGACAGCACTTTCTCCTGCTACCCCTGTGGATTTGACAAACCGTGACAGTCAGCTTGTGGTTGATGCACCCTTAGATATTCTTCCGAGTAGCAATGACGACAAGCACCGTAGGGCAGCTACACAGTGGGAAAACACTATTACTGGTGTTGACCAAAGATTCTGTAGTTTTACTGAATTTCGTGAAGCTTTACATAAGTACTCAATTGCCCATGGATTTACATATAAATACAAGAAGAATGATAGTCACAGAGTAACGGTTAAATGCAAGTCTGAGGGTTGTCCTTGGCGTATATATGCATCAAGGTTGGCTACCACCCAGCTGATATGTATTAAGAAAATGAATAAAAACCATACATGTGAAGGAGCTGCTGTGAAAGCCGGATATCGAGCAACAAGGGGATGGATGGGAAATATAATTAAGGAAAAGTTGAAATTTTCTCCCAATTACAAGCCAAAGGATATCGCCACTGACATTGAACGTGAATATGGCATTCATTTGAACTATTCTCAGGCGTGGCGTGCAAAAGAGATAGCAAGAGAGCAACTTCAGGGTTCTTATAAAGAAGCATACAGCCAGTTACCGTCATTCTGTGAGAAAATCATGGAAACTAATCCCGGTAGTCTTGCTTCATTTGCCACAAAGGAGGACTCGAGTTTTCACCGGCTATTTGTCTCCTTTCATGCTTCAATATATGGTTTTCAACAGGGCTGCCGCCCTCTTCTTTTCCTTGATAGCACTGTTCTCTATGCAAAATATCAAGGAACCCTGTTGGCTGCGGTCGGTGTTGATGGAAATGATGGTGTCTTTCCAGTAGCTTTTGCCGTTGTAGATGAGGAGACAGATGACAACTGGCATTGGTTTCTTTCTGAACTTAAATCTGCTGTCTCAACCTCTCGACCAATAACATTTGTTTCTGCTTTCCAGAATGGTATAAATGAGTCATTGTCTGATATATTCAGCAAAGATTGCTATCATGGTTATTGTCTTCGGTACCTTGGTGAGAAATTATATAAGGATCTGCATGGGAGGTTTTCACATGAAGCAAGGCGTCTTTTGATCCAAGATTTATATGCTGCTGCTTATGCTCCAAAAGTGGAGGATTTCGAGCGCTGTGTTGAGAACATAAAGGCCATCTCACCTGATGCTTACAGTTGGGTCGTACGAAGTGATCCTGATCATTGGGCAAATGCCCTTTTTGGTGGGGCAAGGTATGACCACATGACTACTAACTTTGGACAACTTTTTCGTGAATGGGTATCCGATGTGAGTGAGTTTCCAATTACTCAGATGGTTGATGCCTTGCGAGGGAGGATGATGGAACTGAATTATACAAGGCGTGTTGATTCTAATCAGTGGCTTACAAGATTGACACCTTCTATGGAAGAAAAGCTTCAAGATGAGACGTCAAAGGCAATATCACTTCAGGTATTACACTCACATGAGAGCACATTTGAGGTCCGTGGTCAAGCTGTTGATATAGTTGATATTGATAATTGGGACTGCACCTGCAAAGCATGGCAGCTTAATGGGTTGCCTTGCTGCCATGCTATTGCTGTTCTCGAATGTCTGGGAAGGAGCCCATATGATTATTGCTCCAGATACTACACAACTGAGAGCTATCGTTTGACATACTCAGAATCAATCAACCCGATACCCCTTCTGGAAAAGCCCGTCATAGCTGAAGTAGACGTGGAAATCATGGTCAGCCCTCCTCCAACCAAACGTCCACCTGGCCGACCAAAGATGAAACAACCGGATGCAGTTGATATACTTAAACGTCAACTTCAGTGTAGCAAGTGCAAGGGCCTCGGCCACAATAAGAAGACATGCGAGTAGGTGTTTCTGACACTCAAGCTTGCAATTTTTTTTATCTATGTTTCCTCTAGACTAGCTTAGTTATATTTCTTCTGTTTCACCTTCCAATTCTTCCCATAAGTTCATGGTATTCAAATTGTTTTCTATATTAAAAAAGGTAAAAATCATGCGTATGATATTTACTTGTTTTACATGATTTTACAGTCTTTCTAGATTAAATCTGTTGAAATGATAATGGTGTTTTTCTCCTACGAATTCTGTAGTGTTAAATCATATCTCCATGTTGTGCTCTTACCTCCCTTTTCTGATTGGTTAGCTCTACTTGATATGTTTGGACAAACAATAGTAAGCCTTGGTTTATAAGTTGTCTAGTAAGATGATTTTAACGTCGTTTGTAAGTATATGCTGATATATATTTGGTTAGCTTTGATTGTATATTAACCTGCTACAATGATAAATATCTTTTATGCATATGGCGGTCTATGACTCAATGTCGTCATTTCTTTTGGAAGCAGGAAGGTAAATAAAATTGATGGATCTGATCCGCTACTTCTTACTGGCGCGGTGGTAGCTGAAGAACCTGAAGTCACTGCATGATATTTGGTATCTTCTCCTCCTATGTATATAAGAAAGTCTTTTGTCAAGTTTAGATACTTGTCTTAGATACCTTTTGGGAAAGAAGTGGATGGGGTATATCCAACTGTGAAATGGGCAGTTTGAATTCGTATAGCCAACCATGACTTGCTTGAGATGAAGGCGTAGTAGTAGTTGTTGTTTGCAATTCAGATTATGCAACTAGAATGATGGTGGTAGTTATAACAGCAGGATCAAATGATATTTTCAAGTCTTCGACCATAGCTTTCTCGAGTATCTACCTTGCAGGATAGACAACAGATTGCCATAAACAAATCAAAAACGCGTTTGTTTGGATGGGAATAATATGATGCTCCAAGGGCATTGTGATATTGAAAAATGATTGAATGATTCAAAGAGTTTGCTCCCATTCTATCAGCAGTAGAAATATACTTCAAGAATGTATAGAGATTCAAGTATATCTCTGCATATTTTCATGTGTTAGTACTTTGCTTTGAATGTTGTCAATGTTATTTAGTGTGAGATTATAATATGATAGGTAGAATAGAAACAGAGATAATGTGTTTCTGGCTTCAAATTAGTAGAATTTAACCTTTTAAATTTTGTGCTTTTGGTCTTGGGTAAACTAGATTATCAATATGGCCAAAGTATATATTTTGGTTGTATATATGGTGTATAAGAATAGTGTATATATTTGGTATAAAGTATAGGCATAATACATAAGTGTACCCTATAATCTGTCTTCTCAACTGACATTTAGACTCTTCAACTTTGGGTTTGCACAAGTTTGCACTATATAGTTGAATGAGTAAACACATGTGTTCTATCTGGCAAAATATAAATCGGCTTGATTATATTTCACGTGAATTGCCACGTATAGGACGTGTGTATCTACTTATTCAACTTTATACAAGTTTATACTTCTGCTTGTGCACAGCAGAAGTTAAAGGGCATATATATATCGATTGAGGCTAAGTTAAATGGCATGTTTACGTGTTATGCGTGGAAGTATACACTATTTATACAAAATGCACATATTTGGTATAAGAAAAACTACATAACTAAACAAACATCCGTAATATATTTATGAAACCACACACTACTTTTTAAAGAATCAGACAATCACACGCTACTTTTTAATTTTATAGCGGAATGTGTAAATTCTTCCTCTCGTTCGTTTCTCCCCTCCCTCTCTTTCTAAATCGTTATCTTCTTCAGTAGTCGTGTTGATTGATCGTGTTACTAATCATAGTCTTACCTAGCTCTGCCCCTGATACAACATCCTATCTTCGCCCCTGATACTATAGCATCTGATAAACATGATTTGATATAAGTAATTTTTCTATTAAACTAATCCATTATTTCAACTTAAAATATATGAAATTTTAAAATATGTTAGGAGTAGTTTCTAAAGGCTCATTATGTTTTCACTCACAACATTTCAATTGTATATTCACATTCACTTAATTTCAAATGTATATCTTTTTTATAAACCATTTAATTTCCTACATGATTTTGTAAAAATAAAATAAAAATGTCTCTTCCAATTATTAGACATTTGACCAATTGACATGAAAAAAAGACAATTTTTCCACCTCCACTTTAATATTGAAAAACATTTTCAATGGGGGTACTAAAAAATGATTAATCATTTAACTATCATGTCTAAAATGTGTGATTAAAAAAATACTAGAAAATATGAAAGGAATTTTGATGAAAGTAAAACCCCACAAAAAAGTAAACAATGTGGTTAGATAGTTAATTCTTTTTTGGTGGCTTTTTGACTTTGGTTTTGATTTACATTATGAAAAGGTGACATAAAATAATTATGACAAATAAAATATTTTTGAAAATTATTTTCGAAAGAAACAAAAAAGTGATTTTGTTTAAAGATTTTTGAACATAAGCGATTCAAACTATTGTATCTGAATCTCCTTTTTATTTTTTTTATCGTTTGATGAATGTTAAATGGTGAAAATATTCACATTGCTATAGTTGTAGTTGGCAGTCCTAGGTAAGTTGCGATAAAAATTCTTGTTGGAATAATCAGTGCTTCAATTTTCGAAAAATAAATAAATTGATAGGCTTATTATAAACCTTATATAAATAGACTAATTAGGACATATTTATTTTATTTTCCTAGTTTTTCTGTTTAGTAATCAAATTTTATATAACAAATTAAATATTGTTCATACTCAATAAATGAAAATAAAATTATGTAATAACTAAATGCCACCAAGATAGATTGAACAAGAAGAAATTTAAGATAAAAGTATAAAACTAGTAGAAATTATATGTTTTTGTTCTTCTTATTATTATTACTAATAAATCATTTGATAAACATAATCTTATTATATCACCACAACCTAGAAAATAACATATATAATTCAATTTAATTCGAACAAATATACATTATTATCAAACCAAAATTATGTATATTCATCATATATCTTATAAAGTTATTCACTTTTTTCTTCGATAATAATTTATAATATTAATTATTATTATTGTTATTATTATTATTATTAACAATAATAATATTGGTTCCCCCACACGAAAGATAAGAGCCACAAGAATGGCGTGGTTGATAAATAAAGGTAGAAAATAAGAAACATCACACATGCATAAAATTGACAATTGCTTCACTTTTTTTTTTTTTTACTTTAATCATTTAAATTAATAATTCGTAAATCGCATGAAAAAATTAATTAATATTAGATAAGTTTAATACGACGAGTTCAATAATAAGGAAAATGAATGATGGTATCCCATACTTTTATTGGATACCATTACTAAACTAATTCAGCCACTCATGAGAATATAAATTTTAGGTTTTAATATTATATATTATTGGGTAAAATGAAAAAGTATTTTAAACACTTAAATTTAAGTTAAAATAATAAAAAATAAATCAAAAGTCATAATCTATATGTCCAATCAAACAAGCCAAAAGCCCTATTGAATCGTTTCTAGTAATGTGAATTATTTTAGAAAAGAGTTCAAAATATATTTAAATTTTGATCGAAATTATTATAACAATTTTAAATTCTGGGTAGGATCTATTATTCCTGTACTATCTAATACTGTATTTTATATATAGGTGTTCACGTGAACATCATAAATATTGTCGCATCACAAATAGTAACTTGTCCAGCTGAACATTCATATATCTTTAAAATATACGATTAAATAGTACCGAGGGTAATAAATCCTGCCAAAAGTTCGAAATTGTTACAATAATTTCGATCAGATATTTCAGATCTTTTTTCTAATTCTTTTAATAGTATAGTCAATATGAAAACAAATGATATTTTTTAAAATTTTAGTAATAATATAACTCTAAATTTTCAATTTTCATTTATAGTCACATAATTTATATCTACCATTTGTTTTGATCACAAGTTTTTTTTTATAACAAAATCCTTTATTTTAAATTATGTATTCAATTAAAACTTTGACATAGATTGAGATTGATAGAATATACTTTATGAATAACGTATTTCTTACGTTCAATTGACTAATTTTTTTTAAAAATAAATTACTTATCTTTATTCTCCAATACATGACACACTTAATTATCTTCACAATATATTCATTTAGATCACATATAAATATTTTTATAATAATATTTTTTATTTACTTACGAATAAAACTTAAACTTATTTAGGTGAAAAATATTTTCTTACCCACTCTTAGTATAACTATGCTCTTTCCTCTTACACTATGTTTGGATCATTATTATCCATTGTATTGTATTGTATCGTTACTATGCCTACAATGTTTGTTTTGATTGTTACTTAAAATGTATTGTATTGTATTGATAAATTTCGTTGTTAGTAACAATGAAAATCCCTATTTTATGGAACAACCTATTTGGTGTGTTCTCATTGTTACTTAATTTCTCTTTCCAATTATATATTTACATAATATTTCAAAATACTATTTTACCCTTTATTTTAATTATTTAAATCTAGTCAAACCTCCTACCTAGAATAATTAGGATAATTTACTATTTTAGTAAATTTATAAATTTCAATACAATACGATACGATCAAATCAAACAATTAAAATGTTATTAAACAACAACAAACAATACAGTCTAGTCAAATATTGTATCTACCATACAATACAGTATAATACATTATGAAACAATGGGTAACAATGATCCAAACAAAGTGTTAATCAACTTGTGTCTTTCATATTTAATTTATTTGAAGAATAATTTGCGTGGACGTTGTATTTTCCTACGTGCTAATAATTCTTGTGAAGAAAATAGGTTTTTGGAAATATTTGTTGATTATAACATATATAATGATTATCTTTATTACATTTTACTTTTCAAGAATATCCCAAGAAATATTTTATTTCTATAGGAATAAGAATATTCTTAGTATCTTTTGTAATCTTCAATATAGTAATCTTCCTAAATTTTAAAATAATTATAAATAAATAGTTTTAAGGATATCTCAGTAATTTTAATATATAAAAGAGTACTTTCAATTTGTTTTGTCTTTAGTTTTGGTTTCTAATTAGTTTAATAAAAATGTTTCTTTTCTTATTTTAACAATTTTAAAATCTATTTTTTCATTTCTATATATAAACCTTTAGTTTATGATTTATGATGTTAAAAATTTTTCTTTATTTTCTTAAATTTACTTCAACTCATTACTATCAATTTAAATAGTATTGTCAATATGGGCTAGCCCACCCCATCCGGACTAACCCATACAGGCTTTGACATTTTACGGGTCAGGCCGGGCTAGCCCATTTTTGGTGTTGGCCGGAAAATGGTCGGCCCAACCTACAAGTACGTGGGCTACAGGCTTACCGGGCCAGCCCACTTTTTAAATATATATATATATATATATATATATATATATATTATTAATTTAAATTATAAATTATGATTTTAAAATTTATCATAAATATCGACAAAATAATATTACATGATGTTAATGTTACTAGTTGTTAATCAAATTTACAAATAAAATTGTTTTTATTTATTTTTGGACTGCTTAGCTTTTTTTTAAAGTCTTCTTTCTTTAGCCTATGTAAGACAAAATTTTATAAAACCGTATTAATTTGTATTATCAAAATCATAAAAAAAAATATTATTTTCATTGATCGGAGAATAATTTGCGTGGAAGGTTTATTTTTGCTTTTATATATATATAATTTCAAATCAATAAATAGATACAAAATATGTGTTTTTCATACATACACTTACCACATCAACTATGGTTCAATGACATGATTGTTATCTTGAACTTTTAAATGTTAAAGTAAGATAGGTCGATTTGATATAATTGTCAAGTGTGGGTCAATATTTTTAAATAGATGTTGATGCGGATAAGAAATTTCGATCTTAATAATACGTGTCAGAGCTCTATATAGGTTGTAAGCGGAGTCTTTAATTTGTATATGGTTTTAGATTATTTTTGGATTGACTTAGTTCTAACTATTTTCTTATTATGGTATTAAAGTCAGACTCGTCTGCATTTTTAATATACATGATATTTGAGCCCTGATTATATTGTTTATACTTCAAATGTTCAATCCTTAGCGTTTATGTTAGAGGATGTCAAAATCTCACATCGATTGTGAAAGAGCAATCGCTTGATGTCTCGCTATATGGTTTAAGCAATTGCACCTCGTATACCATCTTTTAAGATTGAATTAAATTTAAAGCCTATTTTCTCGTCATAATATTAATTTGGATTAAACTAATTTTAACTTATGATTCTTTATTGTTCGACTTTCATATTATATTACTCACGCGGCTAATAATGGATCCAATAATTTGAGAAAAAGGGGTATCCATAGAGAAATTTCCTAGAAGATGCATGAGTATAGGCTCTATCTAGTGCCACCCTCAAATTATTTAAAAGTAACATTCAACTTTCCAATTGTAGTGGGGATTGAAAATTCTTTTTTGATGATTCAATTTTTTTAGTAAAACGCGGCGTGTTTGAATTTTGATGTCTCATCCTTCCTTCGTACTAATTTCTAAATTTGTGTACCAAAATTTTCTACACAAGAAAACAAATAAACACACATCATTAAGAGGTTAAAAAAAATCAAATATATCAAAGTAACATAGAAAAAAAGGAACCACACAACAAAAATTTTTCATATTCTTTTTTGATCATAAAAGGCTAAAATATAAGAAATAAGACAAATTAAAATGTTTTTTCTTCCTTCAGACACAAAGCTTTTTTTTTCTTCTTACATTATGTTTTCATAGTAGTATAGGGTTTATTTTCATTGTCCTTTTCGACTTTTATTACTATATGTTATTTTTTATATTTTGGTTATCGCATTATTTTATTTGTCATTGTTTTTTTTGTGTTATTTTTGGATGTTATGTAATGATTTCTTTATTATTTTTCTCTGTTATTGTTGAGTTATCCCTTTGATACTTGTGTTACTGAAGTCGAATTTTTAAAAAAAAAATATACTTTTATGCGAGATGAATAAAGTCTGATAATACTCTATTAATCTTTTCAAATCTCGATAGTAAAACTTAACTAGATATATTATTATCGTTATTATCTAATATTTGAACTCTCAAATCAATTCTTCTTTGACAATTTGATCGATTCATTGTTTTTCAACCTAACCAAAAAGAAATTAATAAATAGAATTTGAGAAGGGTGGTATATATAGATATTTATTTAAATAAAATATTTTTGAAAAACCCTCTATTCAAGTATTAAAAAGCAAATTAACACAATAGAGAAAAAGTCATGTTGGAAACAATTTTTAAAAAATGTGACAATTACAAATAATACGATAACTAAAGAAAAAAAGTAACTATGTTATGGGAAATTAATATAATCTAAAAAATAATAACAACATAAGAAAAGATTAAGCAGGAAAATAACCATAAAATAGTAAGATTTCACTAATTGATATAAGAATCACATAATTAATTAATTAGTCTCTTTTTTTCTTTCTATTAATAAAAAATTCGTAATTGGTCAAAAAGGTGAAAGTTGTATTATTATTTGTTTGTTTCATCAATTTACTAATAAAATAAGGCTGAACAAGTCAAAGAAAAAACAAGTAAAGAAATGATTTAATTTTTTTTTACAATAATAAGTACATTTTTTATAAAATATTAGTATACTTCATTATCAATTAATTAATATGGTGTATGTAGAAGGTAAAATTCTTTTTTATTTTTTAAGTTATTCATCTCATTCTCATAATTAACTTTTGGGTGGCATGATAATTTAATATTATTTTAATTAAATCCCAACCACTTTGCTAAAATAAATCTTTCATAAATCCAAAAGGTCATATTGAGTAGTATTAGTTAACCACTAAAAAGTAACTAGTGTCCAACTTTTCTAATTCACTTTTTGTGATTGACTTTGATTAAACATAATTAAGTGACATACATTAATGTGTATTATATCTTTTTTGAAACTAATTAAATTCTTTGAATTTGAAAAAAATTAATACCACTAATAATTATTGGTTCAATTGAAGATGCAAAAGAGTTAAATCCTTAGTCAACCCAAGGGTCATACATTTTAATAATTTGATACACCACTTGCACTTGCTTCTTATTAAATAAGCTACTAGATGTCCTCCCCTTGTTAATCCTTTTTTTTTTCGTTCTTTAATTAGAGGTTTTGGATTTGAGTCTTCTTAAATACAGAGTCATTTTTATGAGAAAATATTTTATTCTCTAATATTGAACTTCAAAATAATTTAAATTTAATTTGACTTTAATACGAATAGAAAAAACCGAATAATGAAAACACAAAAGAGAATGCTATGGTTCTTACATATAATTTATGATTATACGTGATCTTTGAGTCCAAAAAAATTAAATGAAAAAAGATATTCAAATTATTTTTTATTTGAATAAGCACATTTTTACTTAGTGAAAGGGGTAAATTATGATTCAAAAAAAAATGTTCCGTAGAGTCGTAGGACTTTTATTTAAGTATGTAACTGGCAATTTTATTTTAGATGTGTTTTTATACTTTATTTCTCTCTTTTTCTCTTCAATTACCAAGTATGAAACTTTGTTTACACACCAATTAAAACTTATAAGGAGTTTACCTACATAAACTTGATCATATGATAAAATAAGGAGTTCACCTACATAAACTTGATCATATAATAAAATACAAAATTTTGATTATTCCATAATTAAAAATTCTTTTATAAGGAGTTCATTTACTAGTTTTTCTACCATCTTCATTATGTTGATGCCAAGTGGTTGAGATCTAAGGTTGCCACTTGCCCAATAATCTTTGTCTTTGAAATAGATAACATCTCAATCATTAGTACACCTAATTATTACATCCTAATTAGTAATTATCAAAAATATATTAGGGTTTTGTTTTAGTATTTATTTACTTCTCCACTTGGCTATTGTTTGACATATCAACAACATTAATCATCAGTATTTGATTATTTACTAGTCTTCTCTTCGCCTTTTTGAACTTTAATTAGTCATTAACTAATTAATTTTATATTCATTTTTTTAAAATTTAATTAATTAGTCATTAATTAACTAATTTTCTCTTTCACTTTTTTGAACTTTACTCATATATGGATAAGAAGAATTGCGTATGTTTGATGTGAACTTTTCATTTTCTTATAAGTGGGGCATGAAAATTAATCTATCAATGCTAACCTACTTAATCTTTTAAATAATAAGTGAGTTCGCGTTGCTATCCTTCGAGGAGACACATGATAAATCTTGCTTTAACGTAATAGTTCATTAATGGACATGAAAGATACAAATCGTTCACTAGACGATCCAAGCTCCGTATAATAAGCTTAGTAAAAAAAAAATATTCAGTATATTTTTAATCTATGTCCCTTGTATCTTTTTATTATATCTCTTATGAAATCAGATCTCTTGCTCAATCAATTTGATCGCTGATGGCATATTTAAAGTCATATATCTAAAAAAATAATAACAAAACATATTTCCCACCCTTTTGTTGAATTGAGAAGCCAATTTAAATAGGGTACGTAAGAAGGAAAAATGGCCCTTTCATATAACTCAATCTCATATTAATATGGATAATGATGTATATACTTATACTAAATAAAATAAATTAAATGTTCTAGTTGAACAAAATTTAAGATTCTTTTGCTTCACTTTTTGGATACATTAAATATGTAAATATGTCCCTACTTGAGAGTTTTATTGTAATTATATATCTCAAAGGATTAAACTAAAATTTACGTGGCATATAGGCTCCATGAAATCTATTTTAAGTTTCTTAATTATCTAAAATAATATATACCTAATATGTTAGCTACCAAAGTATATAATAATGTTTTTTTTCTCCTTTTTTTTGGAAATAAAATATGATTTTGGCCATATATATGATTATTCCCCCTTCATCGTGGCATGGTCAACAAAATTAGTTATGTTGAGTTTATTATTTTCACTTTATTAATTGAATTTTTGCTTTATATATAATTATGAATTATATTCTATATATATTATTATTATTATTATTATTATTATTATGCTTGCTTAATCTGCTAACATTTTTTTCCTTCAAAGTTCAAGCAATATATCACATATGGCTTGCAAGTTTCCTTTGGCTTCTTAGTTTGTTAATGCATGCTTAGCAATATATATTACATTATAATTTTTTATTGTACTTTATTATGTAATAATTTAACATGATTGTGACCAGATAAATTTGTATAACTGATCACACTCTTCGTTTGATATGCTAAGGGAGGTTATAAAGTCAACTTATTGGTTAATTTGAAAAGAAAATGTTCAAGTATTCCTGATCTATGTCTGAAATCTTAGATACACACTTATATTATATTAAGGTCCTATTTCAGTATGTTTCATAAATAAATTTCTACCTGTTTTCGGCCTACGTGACACTATCTTGTGGGCCCAATGCGTGTTGACATTTTTTCTAAAGCTAGTGTCACGTAGATCGAAAAGGAGTAAAAAATTATTTATAAAATAAATTCAGAGGATAATAGGACCTTACTATAATATAAGTGTGTATTTAGAATTTAAATATGCGCGCGCGCACACCCCCCCCCCCCCCCTTTTTAAAAGTTTGTTTTGA
>NC_028641.1:75293077-75298962 GCF_001406875.1 Solanum pennellii
CCCCTCCCTTTGTACAAGTTTGTTTTGATTATATATATAGGCTTTTAGAACAATTATATTTTATATTCGATTCTCAATGAATATTTTAAAGAAGTACAAGATTACTTATTTTTCAAAAGATATTATTTTGTAAAATAACATGACCTATCATAACAAACCCACCTTAAATAAATACTTGATTTCAAGAGAAAAAAAATATTCTCTTTATTTCAATTTATTTAGCATATTTCATTTTTCGATAATCAAGCAGCTTAAAATAGATTAAGAAAATCACACTAGATCTCATTTTTAAAAAAATAATATATATACACACATACACTACGTAAAAAGTACCATAAGTAACAATAATTATCAAACTAAAATATTTAAAAGATATATAAAAAATTTATGATCAAAAATAGATTTATTTAAATTTTGAAATTCAAAATATGTTAAATAAAATTAAAACTCAAAATAATTATAAAATATTTAATTGTAAAATTAGTATTAGCATTATCATGTCCAATATTAAAACTATTAATTCCTTGCACTTTTTGCCTAATGTATGGACGATGTTGATCCCCTATTGATTGGATGTTAAAGAAAATAAAATATAACATCACTTTTTAAAAGTTTATTTTATGTGGTTTTCTATTTTTCAACACTTAACTTTTTTTTCTTTCTTTTTTTACTTAAAAGGTAATGCTCTTTCTTTGTCAAATTATATTGTCATCATGTTTTAAACACTATGGTGGTCTGGAAAGTGACATTTTTCCACATAAAAATAAAACAAAATGTATATTTATATGGTGTTTTTGTCACCATATTAAAATGAAATTTGAGAAAATATAGACTTCACACTTGGCATCACGATTACAAGTTATCTTCTAGCCTGATTCTTTTTTCGTTTTGAATGGTTTAAATTCGTGCCTAGATATGATTCGATCGAAATTGTAAAGAGAAAAAAATGGAGTTGAAGTTTACGAGTTATCGTTTAATTTAATTTTTTTTTTTATTTTGAGTGATTTAAATTTGTGTCTAGATATGATTCGGTTGAGATTGTGAAAGGAGAAGAAAATGTGATTCGAATTGAAACTATATATACGGTTAAAGTCATCTTCTAGTCTGATTTTTTATTTTTCGTTTTGAGTGGTCTAAATTTGTAATTAACAAAAACAATTATAATCACACAAATATAATATAAAATAATTAACAAACTACATCCTCAAAATTAAAAAAAAAAATCCTACAATATGTTTTTTTAATAACCTCTTGCATGTGTGGAGAAGGTTGTGTTATAAGTAAAAAACAAAAATAGATTTTTTCCTTCTCATATCAACCATCCATGTCATTTTCTAATTAATGAATATCAACTTTTGTTTTTAATTAGAAATTTTGAGTCTGAGATTTAATAATGAAAAAAAAGCGTTTCGAAAAAATGCTTCCTCCTTAATAGCTAGCTACATAAATTTAAATTAATCGAAATTACAATACTAATGCTAAATAATTGACGATGAAAAATACACACACAAGGAGTTGTCACTAAAGTAGTTGTTTCCTCCTCAATTTGGTGTGTGGTCCATGTCTCTTTGCATGTGTATGCATGACATTTGTCTTGTGAAGAAAATTACCAATAGGGAAATAGATTTAATTTAGGTACACATATATTGATGAGATATTTTTATACGGCATAATACATAAATATACCCTTTAACTTTGCTTCGAATCACATATATGCCTTTCAATTTTGAGTTTGCACAAATAGACACTTAAACTTGTATAAAACTGAACAAATAGACACACACGTCCTACATGTCATTTTTTGTCCTATGTGGTGTCTACGTGTATTTTGTCATGTAGGACTCATGTGTTTATTTATTTAAAAGTTGGATATTTAAAGTGTCTGTCTGTGCATTATGAAAGTTAGAGATCAAAGTTAAAATTTGAAGTCAAGTTTAGAGTCAAATATATGTATTATGTCTTTTTATATTATTGATGTGTTTACTAGTTTACATGTTACTCGAATCTGGATATGATTCGTTTTGCATGACAGTATTTGAGTATGTATTTAGAGTTTATGAAAGAAATAAAAATCGATTCAACTTTTAAACATGTGACAACATTTTTATGAAAATAAGAACATGTTATTATGGGTGTCTTTTTTTAACTAACTATAAAAATATATATATATATTACGGGTGTTATTGATAAGAAAAACATTTTAAAAAATTTACAAAATAACTTAGTATATGGTTGTTGAGTAAATTATTTTGCTCTAATTTTATTGTATGGAGAAAAAAAATTCGATAAAATATTACAATCACAAGAATATTTCCATGTATATAAGTCACTTGAAAAGTCATTTTCCACAAATTGAAAGAACATATTATAATTTAATCAAATTTAAAAAAATTAGAGTAGCGTGAAAGATAAAGAGTATCAAGAATGTACATCAATCAAATTTTGTGAGTTCGAAATTTAAGGAACAAAATTACTTTTTTCGTCTCAAAAATATGTGTCTTATTTCATTTTACGAGAATCAGACTATATTAAATTTAATTGATATTTTAAGATAGTTTTTTTTCATCATATGAATGATTTTTTATGAGAAATCATAATAATATTTCATGTACAATTTTTTTATGTAATTTAATTAACTCCGAAGATTAATTAAACTAACTCACCCAAAATGAACTATGACCACGAATTATATGAAACAAATGAAGTAGGTATTGATAGTCAAGTTCTAAATATAAATTTTCTACGTATCTATAATAATTTTTTTAACACGAATAACATAAAATAAACTATAGTCACATAATTTAATTAAGTTTATGTCGACTTCTAACTCCGCCCCAAATCCGTGGTCTATGTGGCTCATGAATGATGTATCAAATTATGAATCGTCAAGACAATTTGACTAATTAGACAGCCTTTTATCCTCCAAATTAATTGAATTTATTTCGACCATAACATGTTTCTAGGGTTGTCAATTTGTCTGTGATTCAGCATATTTGTCTATTCACTTCTTTCCTAGTCATTTCTTTAACTTATTAATTGGCCTGAAAATTTCTTTTAGTGGACATGTCACATTATTACTTTTCACTTTTTAAAAAAAAAAAATTGAAAAGAAAAAAATGAATTAGATTAATGATTAAGATGTTATTTTTAGATATATACAAACACTAAACAACATTTGCTTGCATATAAATTAGATTAAGACATTTATATTTGAGTAAAATAATTTTTTTAGATTTAATAGCTAAGATTGTTTGATTTTAATATACGAATATGTATATCTATTTACTTTAAAACATAATAATATATAATTCAAACAAAAATAATGTAATTAAATATAGGGAAAAATTATAAATTTAATAAAATAAAACGAAACATTTTTGTGGAGATGGTCTGGTACATAGTGGTGGTATATAATTGTGAAGTGTGATAGTTGGTGTTAGTGGTTAGAAATGTTACGGGGATAGTCGAGATGGTTGGTGTTAGTGGATTGTGATGGTGGTGGTGATAATCGTAATGATAGGGTTGTTGATATTGTAATGGATACTGGAATCTGTCGAAAAGATGCAATGGTGATTGTTGATAGTGATGATTGTTATGATAGAGTGTTAATGCTAGTAGTTAATACAGTTGATGTTAGTGGCGGCTAAAGTGTGTGGTGGTTGATAATGATGTTGGTACGATGATAGTTGAAGGAATGGGCATGATGATGGAATGGTTAGTAGTAGGGATTAGTTGTGGTGATGGTAAATATGGTTGATTGTAATGACGACGATAATAATGACGGTGGTGGTAGCACCACTAGATTTAATTATAATGATGAAGATGATAAGTGCGATAACGATAAACAGTAATAGTAATTCATAACAATGATGGTTGACAGTAGTATATTGATTGTGATAACATGGGTGATTAATGGTGATAGTTATGGCCGTCGGCAACGGTGATGGTTGATGTAGTGGTGGTAGTATTTGTGATGACACTATTGAAGAAGAAAGAACTGACGATTGGAACATGTCCAATGAAGCTGACGACTAGAACATGTCCAATGAAGCTTACTAAAGATCTACAACAAATGTTGAGTTACAAGTTCCTTATATAGAAGAGAATTGTAGAGTCCTAAATTAACTATACTTAAAGTCCTACTACAATACCTATTACTACTATAATAATAATTATAATGCAATTATAAATAATCTAAATCCTAATTGTACTATAATTCTATGGTAATCCTAGTCGCAATATAATCCTAATCAACTTCAACTAATACAATAAGTAGCAGCCTAGTCGATATAATAGTCTAATCCTGGTGTGACTCAAATTCTATAGCAGTGTTATAAAGTCGTCAGTCAGCTTCCTTCTTCATCAACACTTGTTGTTGACATGTCAGTCAGCTTTGTTGAACATGTTCCAATTGTCAGCTTCTTTCTTCTTCAACAGACACTGGTGCTTAAGTGAAAATTATTCACACAAAATATATTTTGTTAATATCAAAAGGTTGCTTAAGATCGTAATAATTAAACTTGTTCAAACGAAATAAATGCTTAATCTTAATATAAAAAAATACATTTAATAATTTTAAATTTAAACCATTCAAATCCAAACCTCCATAAAATGGAAGTAAAATAAGGTCTTAATCATCAAATTCTACAACCAAATACAAAGGCAATTTCAGGGCTTAAGTTAATGAGTCTAGCTTGTGTTTTATGACAGACAACCACTAATTTTGGGATTGATAAATTATACATATTGTCAATTCCCGTATAAAAATAGAGTTTGAGCCAAAGTTACTATATAGTAATAAATTTAAAATATTTAGCATAGAAAAACCTTCTCTCAAGAACTAGTTTATTGAAATTGATTAATCGTAATAAAATTTTATTCTTTCATTCGAAATTCTCAGTGTGAACTCTAGAAATAAAACAAAAACTTTCAAAGTGCACCTTCCACTTTGAGTAGACCTTACACCGCAATTTTTTATTAATCACATCGAATTCTTGTAAAAGATTTAAATATCAAATAAATAAATAATCGTCAAATCTTTTGATGAATAATTAATTGCATTTACACGTCTCAAATTTATATCTACTACACAAAACGATGCACATTTATTTTTCAACTTAACATATACATATATAATATTTTTAAAATGCTACCAGCTGGCTAAAATTATATCGCAATCCTTAACAATCACAATGCCCCATCGTGCAATTTAAATTGAGTTAAGTATGATAATTAAAATAATAAATTAAATTTACCTTTTATATAAATTTCTTCTAAAATTACACAATAATTTAAAAGAATGAATCCTTCTATATGACTTACTTGGTTTGGAGGGTGGTTATCTATACGGATGACTCAGGGTTGATTCCTTTCTATGCATTCTGAGTCAAACTTGTCGCACAGAGCTTGCCTAGTGCAATTCACATTTCGTATGTAATTCGCGTGCTATACACATAGTAAAATTTTACTCTAATGCACAGAGAGTGCTTACCACGTAATACGAAACTTCTTTAAGAATTTATTATAATATTTAATTTTTATTGAAAAAGGTTAGAAAAGGCGACTAAAACGAGAGATCCAAATACATTGGAAGAAAATGGAGATACACATGTGTGTGTTTTCATGCCTTAGACATATCATATGATATATAATTAATAACACAATATATAATTAAATATTACTCTCCGAAACTCAAACGGTAGAAAATATTAACAAAAATTCCAAAAGGGTATATAAAATTTTATATAAACCAAAACGGTAAAATCGCTCCGCCGGCAGCGATTTACTTCAACTGAAAAAGTAAAATCGCTGCCCCAGCAGCGATTTTGCCAAAAAGTTTTTTTCTTCTTACAAATCGCTGCCAGGGCAGCGATTTATAAAAAAAA
>NC_028641.1:75300638-75342705 GCF_001406875.1 Solanum pennellii
AAAAAAAATTTTTTTTTTTGTAAATCGCTGCCTAGGCAGCGATTTATGTTTTTTTAAAAAAAAAAATTTTTTTTTATAAATCGCTGCCCTGGCAGCGATTTGTAAGAAGAAAAAAACTTTTTGGCAAAATCGCTGCTGGGGCAGCGATTTTACTTTTTCAGTTGAAGTAAATCGCTGCCGGCGGAGCGATTTTACCGTTTTGGTTTATATAAAATTTTATATACCCTTTTGGAATTTTTGTTAATATTTTCTACCGTTTGAGTTTCGGACTCTATGATATCACGTCTGTATGAATAAATTAATTAAAAACCTATATTGTAATAAGATTTTTACTATTATTAAATTTGGTGAAGAAATCCAGGAACACGTCGCCGAAATCTTTTACATATTTTCACATCTCTTTTTTATTTTTATAATATGAAGCACGACTTTATCATTAAGTAATAAATAAATAACGAAAGTATTCAGTTTCTTCGTTCTTAATTAGAGGTCATGTTTTTATTATGAATATAATTTTTAATATAATTTAAATTTAATTGAATTTTAGTATACGTACAAAATATTGAATGAGAATTGGTAGATATTAGATATTTGAAAGAATTAATTTAGATATTTTGTAGATATATTCAGACAAGTATTATATTCTATCCTCTTCGGATTTTATTTGTAAATCCCATTAATATGTTGTTATTGTTATTTTCAACGCCTCTTTTTCAATATTCATTCCATAATTACTAAACAAACCTAACTCCAAGTGGTTCTTTGATTTAATAAAGAAAAAGATAGGATAATGTGAAAGGTATGGTATATATATAAGAGCCCGATATTTTTATTAAAAAATTCAGATATTTAAATAGAATAAGGATAAAAGAGTAAATTTATTATAATATAGATTATAGTACAGTTGTGAAATTTTTTCATCATTAATTAAAGTTTTCGAATTCGAGATGTCTTGTTAGGAGCGTTACCTTCGAATGAGCCTTGTAATACGTGACTCAAATTTAGTCAGTATTTCAATATAAACTTTGGACAACATGTGGTGTGAAACTTAATTAAAGCCAAAATAATTAACTACTCAATCATTTTAAAAAATAATAATTAAGCTAATTACCAATATATGAATACTACTACTAGATTATTATAATTTTCAATACAAATATAATAATCTCTTTTTTTTTCCTACAAATATATCTATCAATACAAGCAATTATTTCCACTCAAAAAATCCTACAATTATAAGTATTTGCTTATAGGCAAAAATAAATCAACCACACAAATCATGATTTTACCAAATGAAACTGAAAACATAAATTTGACAAAAAGATATTATTTTATTATTAATATTACAAAAGTATGGTAGGTGGGGATATTTTCTACATTATAATTTCTAAATTTTTTTTACAATTGATCCCAAAATCACAATTATTATAGGCGCATAGGATAAATCTCATTCTAATATATAGCATGCCAATAACAAAGTAGATATTAGTACTAATTTTTCATTGAAAAATATTCAATAGTTAAATTCGTAGATATTTTAATTGAATTGGTAAAAAAAATTTATATTGTTTTCATAGGAAAAAAAGAAGAAGAAATCTCCCACTATTTCGAATGATAATTTGTTTTTAATTAATTCTTGTATTTTTCAATCAACCTGATTCAATTGAAATGAGTGAATTTTATAGCATAAATTTCTCATTGTTAATGACAAAAAAAACATTGTTTCTAATAGTGAAATGTAAATCACACTATCCAAACTCGCTGTAACAAGCTCGATGGAAAAAACATGTACTCACTCTGTCCTATTTTATGTGACGCTTTTCGTTTTTCGAGAGTCAAACAGTTTACATTTGACCGGACATTTGCATATGGAATTTTCAAAAATTTTTGAAATGAAATTTATATATTTGTAAACTACGTAAAGAGTACTATAAGTTATAAAAATTGATAATTCAAAATGTTGAAAACATATATAAAAAACTTACAGTCAAAGATAAACTTGTTTCAATCTCGAAATGTTAAAAATGTCACATAAAATGAAGCAGAAAAAGAACATTTTAAACTTAAGATCCGTTATTAAAAGATTATTCGTTCAACCAATCCGCGTTGTTTATTATATAATTTTTGTTGTAGGGGAAGAAAAGGGTGTGGACGGCAGAACATGAATAGTAGATATTTATATTTTTTAAATAATTTATAAAAAATATTACGCGGAAAAAAGGGCTTGAATAAATCTCAGGCTCGTGATTCACGTGGTAGGGCCAATTAACAGTTGAATAATACCAAAAAAAAGTTTTATATAATTAATTATATATATTTTCTGTTTTATATTATTTGAATAAAAAAATTAATATTATGTGTAAAATATTATTAGCACGAAACAAAATGGTTTCTGAAAATAAATAGTAACAACACATTAATAAAGACATAAAGATTTATGAATAATACATTGCAAGTATTATTTTTTAAAATATTAACGACAACAATAATTTCAGTTAGATTTATAAGTAGAATATGTAAATAATAGAATGAACATAGTTATTACGATTATCTTAAAAGATAGATAATTATTTCCTAAAGATCCTCAGTCTAATTGTTTAAGTGAAACAAATTCACAAAAAAAATATAATAACTAATCATAACATCTGATAAACAAAACAAAATACAATAAACGATAATAGCAAGAAATATTAATAAACCTAAACTCTAAAAAAAAAAGAAGAGCAAGACTATATTTCACTTTTTAAATATTAACCAAAAATTATTGTCAATCATCTAAAAGGTTAGGCAAAGTATTAATCTATGATCTTAAAAAGAGCAAACTTCATATTCTGTTACAATGACATTAAATTTATCGATATAAATTTTGATGAGATAACTGTCTTTTCTTTATCTTAATTAAAAATTTTGAATTATAATTTTTAAAATTAAAAGTAATTAGTTAAAAAAACTATTTTAAAAATTAAGTCAGACCATTCATAAACAAATTTAATTAATTTTTATACGAATATCAAATATCGAAAAAACGAGAATATCAACCACCCCATGTGCCTTCCATTTTTTTTGTGGGCAACCATTTCTTCATTAATGTGCTACCTAACATCATTGCCTTTTTTCAATGTACGCGAAAAATATAGATTATTATGTAAAACTATTATTTTTTTTGAAAAAATCACTTTTTATTATGATTTTTTATTTATATATTCATAATTTGAATTAGAGTTTATTTATTAAAAATACAACAATTTAACTAATTTTATCCATATCTTTTTAGTAATTAGACGATATTAATATTGTGAGCTATTGCATAGTAACAAATTTGTCAATGCACACCAAAAAAGATAAAGACAACGAACCTTTTTCGAAGAGATCTCAAAAAAAAAAGGCGATGACACAAAAAAGGAAATTCAGAATATAAACTTAGAATATTTTTAATAATCAGGTAAATTTCAATTGTACATATAATTAAAGTAATTTCATTTTTTTTACTCATAATTACTAAAATTAGTCCTCGTGTTATCTAACTTAGCATTATTAACCTTTAATTATATCAAGTAAGTGATTTTAGTTCTTCAACTTACAGATTCAAAGAAAAATTAACAGAGAGTTCATTGCTAAAAGGGATCTTCCCTATCTCTATCTAGAAGAACAAGCCCCTCGATTTGAGCTACAATTTTAAAAACCAACTTGATAGGCATTAACTCTCTCTCTTTCACAGCGACTAACGATAAATTTTGCAACGAGTGATTTTTTTTTTAAAAAAAATTTTGTTTTCTCAAGCAATTACTTTAAAATATCCGAATTACCCCTTTTAGCAGTGAACTTTCAGTTAATTTCCTTTTTTTTTTATTCTATAAATTGAAGGACTAAAATCACTGATGATATAAGAAGTTGATATACTAATTGTGCACAAAACGTGATATCTTAAATTTGATCTATTTTAGATAATTATATTTCATGATAAAAAATATTAAAAGCAAGTTCGAATTTTAATTATATAGGAAATCACAATTATTGTTTTTTCTAGTTATTTATTACTCATGAATATTAATTTTATCATAATACTCCTATAGCTCTTATGCATATATGATTAATGAATATTTGATATTACTAATTATGCACAAAACGTGATATTTTAAATTTACCTGTTTTAGATAATAATATTTTATGATAAAACAAAAGCATTAAAAGCAAATTCTATCCTAATAGTATATTTCATTTAGAGAAAAAACAAAAAACATCAAGAATCCTAATCGTTAATCAAAATTATTTCTTTTTTCCAAATTTCAAATTCTTATCCATATTTTTTTTATCTTCTAGCTAGCTATCATTATAAACGGGAGCGATAATTCATGAATCGATAAATAATTTGAGTTTGAATAAATACTTATCTCCTTTTAATAATTTGCGAGTTATGTATGATTTAATATTTTTATAACTACTAAAAATAATAGTTCTTTTGTGAGAATGATTTTGATTAATTTATTCTTTTTAGTTACAATTAATTATTTTTTTAATGATTAACATGAATATCTTACTATTATAATCAATATTGAAAAATATTTATTGTTATCCTGCTTATTTAATTGGTGTAACATAATTTTATGTAGAATTTAGGATAATATTTATCATCATAACAGATAAAAAAAATCTTGATTGATCAATGGTAAATTATTTTACTAACTTATTTTATTGTTATTTTGAAATATATAATCTTTTAATTTTCGTTGAATTTTTAATTTTCTATATATATAAAACCTGTATATATTCTATCTTTAATACTATTTAGATTTTTCAAGAGCTATATGCTTCCATCGAAACCAAAATTTAGTAATAAACAGCAAAAAATTGAAAAGAAGTTAATGATTTAAAGATTTTTAATAGTTATATGTTTCCATCTAAGCTAAATTTTAGTTTAATAAATTGTAAAGTTGAAAATGATTAAAAGCCTTTTAAAGTTATACATTTCATCGAAACTAAAATTTAGGTTAATAAATTGTAAAACTGAAATGATGAAAATGATTTAAAATACAATACAAATTTTTAACAATATAATTAAGATAATTTAAAATATGAACAAATTACATAAATCTCATTATTTTATATATCTATATATAGCTAACGTATTTATAAACATAATTATTTTAATTTATATACCTAACGTATTTACAAACTTCTCGAAAAACATACCAACATAATTATTTTTTCTTGATACCAAACTTATAGAGAGGTTGGTTAATTTAGAAATAATTTTTTTTATACTTCTTCTAAAAGTAAACCAACCAAATAATCTGATGCAAATATAGCTTAAAAACATGTGATTTTTCTGAATCTCATATTTCTAGCGTAAATTATAATAAAATTAGATTTTTAATTTATAATTTTAAAATTATATCTGACTCAATATCAAAATGTTAAATTGATAAAGATCATGATAAAATTTATTTAAAGATTCAAAATCAATCCCATATAGAAATACCACAACCTATCACATATTTTTCTTTATTTATCAAATAATTTATAGAGTTTAAATTTTAAATTTACGCTAACCGTTAATATAAACAACAAAAATATACTTAAAAGTGGGTTGTGGGGTACAGCCTCCGCGTTTCGTTTGTATTCACAAATTTGAAATTGCCAAATAATGTTAATATTAGTAAAATTATCTGTTAAATTTCTTAACTTTTTCAATATTAATTATATTTAAAAAAAGTTAAATTTAATTATTTATTTCAATTAGTTTGGAAAATAACTACTCAATGATTAAAAATGTCAAAATAAAATAAATAATTTTTTTAATTTTTGGTGGCAATTAATGAAGTTCATTTAAGGGAGAAAAAACGGAGTAATTAGTGGATAAACAGGGTGGTCCAGACAAAAAGGTGGCCCACTTTATTATTTTTCATTTTATACATAATTTTCTGTCCATTTTAATAATTTGTGCATATTTATTTTATTATAATTTTATTAAATAATTTAAAATTATTATATCATTCTTCAATTTCCATAAATAATTATAATATTTTATAATTTCAATTATCACATTATTTTATTATTTTAGTGTTCTTTCTTCTTTTTTTTTTATGTTATTTATTACTATTTTTTATTTCACATTATTTCATTATTATTGCGATTTTTTCATTTCTATACTTCGGTATTGTTTAATTTAAGTAGATGATCAATTGAAAATAATTTCGTTTATCTCTTTGAGGTAGTGGAGATTGTTATCTAACTTAGAGAACAATAACACTAACAGCTTATTTAGTCATGCGATATAATATCATGATATGATATTATAATATGAAATTATGAGATGAAATTGAAGTTTTATTTGGACATGTCGTATGAAAATTTTTGTTTTGTATATTTTGTTATAAACATAAAAAAATCTCATAAGTTGTAAAATAACTAAAATAACCTCAATTGTTTATTCAATCTTACCAAATAAACAAAAAATTATAAAATCGCATAATAAATTATTACTGTTCTCTACTTAAATAATTGTTTTATCTAACTTTAATTCAATTAAAAAAATTAAACATAAATTATAATGTACTATTCTTTAATATTAGTCAACAACAGATTGATGTGAATTAAAGTGACTATATATTAGTGAAAATAATAAATTTTAAAAAGTAATCATGTTATTATAAATTTTATTTACGTATAAAATAAATATTTAATAGATATAAATATAGGATTGTTTAAACATAATGTGAAACAATTAATATATTAAAATATCATATCGTGATTCTTGAAGAATATCAAACGTAAAATCGCATATCCAAACGTTAATTTCATCTCATAATTTTATATCGTAATATGATATAGCATAATCAAATATGAAAGCATACTTGACAGGTGTAGAGACTATTTTCGATAAATAATATTCTATATTTTATAATATGGTTTATATAATTGTAATTAATTTAAGATGAAGCCAAACAAAATTTGGAAAGTGAGAGATTATGTATCTTCCCTTATATATATTAACACAAAACATAGAAGAGGAAACACAAAACCTGCTAATCTTCTTCATCTTCTTCATCATTCATACTAAAACCAAAAAAAAAAAAAAAAATTCTCAGAATTTAACAATCTCTTTATTCTCTGTTGAATTTCAAATTATAATACCCATTTTCACTATTATTTGTTGGTCATTTTTGGTAATGGTGTTGGTACAACAGGAAGACGAAATAAGGGTGGGTGGAGGGAAGAAGGGAATGAGGCTAGGGAAATATGAAGTGGGGAAGACACTTGGTGAAGGAAATTTTGGTAAAGTGAAGTATGCTAGACATGTAGAGACTGGTCAATCTTTCGCCATTAAAATTTTGGAGAAGAGTCGGATCCTTGACCTCAAGTCTACTGATCAGGTTTTTTTTCAATCTCTGTTTCTGTTGTGTTCATAGATGAGGTTTTTTTTTTCAATTTGGGGTTTTGGGTTCTCAGAAATGGAAAGAGTTTATCAAAAATAATGTGAATCTCTTCTTCCCCATTTTTCTGGAAAATGAAAAAAAGTGGATCAGTTTTTTCTCTCTACTGTAATTCTAGTTTTGTAACTTCATTTCCATGGTGAAAATTGATTTTCGTTACCAATTTCCTCTTGAAGGTTTTTCCATTTGGTGTTTTCGTTTTAAAAAATCTTCTTCCTAATTTCTCCGACCAAATCCCGTTTCCGGCGAGTTGGACGGAACTACCGTTTAACAACATAGTCATTGTAATTTCACGAGTAAAATTTAGGAAAAGACATTATGTATCTCGATTTGCTCGAGAAGTTTAGAGAAGTTGTTTTCGATAAATATTAGCTCGAAGTAAAATGTGTAGGGATTTTTTTTTTAACTGTGATATCCAGGTAATTGAGTTGCATCTATTGGAATATAGTCGAGTAGAGATAAAGATCTGCGTATATTTTATCTTTCTTATGGAATTACTTTAATATAATATTGTTGCTCATCGAAGCTCGAACAAATAAGAAGAAATAACCTAGTAATTTTGTTTTCACTCTACTGATTTTAACATTGAGGCTGGAGCCAACATGATTTTTGGGTTTCTTAATCATGTTATTTTCACAAATATTATTTTCTGAACTCATAAAAATTTAGAGATATGGCTAAAAAGTCTTAAAAGTTTGAATCTTCAATTTTATAATTATAGTTGCTTGGTGGTTACTGCTTTTTGGTGAGAATTCGCATCTTCCACTATATTTCCTACTAAATCCTGCAGCTAAAAGTTAAAAGGATTAGCTAAATTTGGTGGTTCAAATCCTTATTGGATAATGAATCAGTCCAACTTGACAACAACTATTAAACTGTATAGTTGTAAACTGTTTAATAGCACATTTTTTTCCGAGCGGAGAGTCTATCAGAAACAACATCTCTACCCCACAAAGGTCTCAGACCCGACTCGTGGAATTAGACTGAGTATGTTGTTGTTATTTGTGTTGAAGCTCTTAGTAGATAATCATATAAAAAACTATACTTTTGAAGTTGAAAACTGAAATAACTTAAATAAGCTTATGCAGTTCTTGTGTAATTTCAGATCAAGAGGGAGATTGGAACTTTAAAACTCCTCAAACATCCTAACGTTGTCCGATTATACGAGGTATATACCATCCTTCTCCTTTTCCTTTTGCCTTCTTTCAAAAAACTCGGAATATTATCACTTAAATATATTATTATCTTTTGAATATAAAAAACTCCTAATATACACAAGTTGAGGTATTGAAATGTTTTCCGGATACAAGTTGTGTTTGTAGTGGTGATAAAGTATTTCCACCTAAAGATTCAGTATATAAAGTGGATTATATTATATAATTCGTTTTATTCTTCGAAAACAATGAGTAAAAAACATCCTGGAATCTGATTCGGTTTGTGTATAGACAATTAGCCAATTCATTTTTGCTTGAAGTAAAGAACAACAAATGCTCACTCTTTCATGGCTAAAGATTCGGTTTTTTTTTTCTTCCAATTTTCTTGTCTTTAGTGTTCAACCAGGCATAAATACATTGCACAGAAAAGTCTACTGATTTTTAAGAATACTTTTCAATGTATGAACTTAAGGGGATTGTGATGATTCATCTAGTGGTTGTTGAAAAATAATAATTGGTGAGCCATCTCGACCCCCCACATAATTAGATCTTTTTCCCAACTTTTTAAGTTAACAAATGCTGGATAAACCATAAGTTTCATATCATTAATTTTTGTGGTTCTGTATTGTATATGAGAAGGGGTCCATTTTGTCTGGGACCATGGAGGAGGAAAGATGGATCTATCCAAAGACTTAAAAACTTAGGTGACAACTTTGTTTTGTCTTTTTTCTTGGACTTATTGGTGCAGCATAAGGAATAGTCTTTTGCTGGAATATTAAGTCATTCTGCCCTGGTAGACCAAGATTTAATTGGTCTTAGTTCAAAATCACGGATTAACAACTTTGAACCTACTGACGTACTAACTACTCAATCTAAATAAATTACGTTCCCGTCTCAAAAAAGTTGTTTGTTTTCTTCCTTGAGAAGTTTGTCAAGATGTAACGTCCACGATGGCTTCCGTTGCTTGTCAAATGCTGCTTCATGGTGGCAACTGGCAAGTGAATAGTATTAATAATAATATTTATCAAACATTTAGATATCCATACATGGGTTTCCTCATGTTAGTAGTATTTCGTTATGATGCATTTCTAACAAGACGATACAATTAAGCAGGTCTTAGCGAGCAAAAGCAAGATTTTCATGGTGCTAGAATACGTGAATGGGGGTGAATTATTCGACAGAATCGTAAGTTACTTTGACTATATATTATGTTTTGTGAATAATAGTATGTCAAATCTTGAATTTTCCCTTGACTATAATCCTTATCCATAGGTTTCCAAAGGAAAACTCTCAGAGGCCCAAGGTAGGAAGCTCTTCCAACAATTGGTTGATGGCGTTAGTTACTGTCACGACAAAGGTGTCTTCCACAGAGATCTCAAGGTAACTAATTATATAGTGTGTAGCATAAATATTATAAGCTGTTATTCAGTCATGTAACATGTGTGGTGTTGAAAATGCAGCTAGAAAACGTCCTCATTGATTTGAGGGGAAACATAAAAATAACGGACTTTGGGCTCAGTGCGTTACCCCAACACTTTAGGGTACAGAATATACCAGCTTCTCTTTGTTGCATATGTGAATTAGTTTCCTAAATCTTATTGAGTTTTTTTGTCTTAACTATAGGATGACGGATTGTTGCATACCACTTGCGGTAGTCCAAACTATGTCGCTCCAGAAATTCTTTCTAACAGAGGATATGATGGTGCGGCATCTGATACCTGGTCATGTGGTGTTATCTTATATGTCATTCTCACTGGTTATTTACCCTTTGATGATAGAAATCTTGCCGTACTTTATCAAAAGGTAAGACAATTTCTTCTTTTGCTTTATGCGTGCGTGCTCATTTTATATGACATTTGGTAAAGCTAATACTTTTAATATTATTTTTGATGAATACAAATCAGATACTTAAGGGGGAAGTTCATATACCAAAATGGCTATCTGCAGGAGCAAAGAACCTCATAAAGAGGATTCTTGATCCCAACCCGCATACTCGTATAACAATGGCACAAATCAAAGAAGATGCATGGTTCAAACAAGACTATACACCTGTAATTACTGATGATGAAGACTTGGAAAGTGATGATCACGTCTGCACCGTGCATGAAACAGATGATCACGTCTGTACCGTGCATGAATTGGTATGGACGTTGGACCCTAGAGTAATTGGTTCATTTCAAGCATTTTAATCCTTTCATCCTTAATGACTGATTGTTTGCTATATCCTTGTCACAGCCGCTTGATGCTCAAAGAGATCCCGAATCGCCTTGCCTTATCAATGCCTTTGAACTTATAGGAATGTCATCATGTCTGGATCTTTCTGGATTTTTTGAGAAAGAGGTAACCTTTATTTCTAATTTGTACTGTATTATGCAAGGAACATATCATAAAACAAGGACTTATTTCTTCTTGAATAATTCTAGGATGTTTCCGAGAGGAAGATCAGATTTACATCCAGTCTCTCTCCAAAACAGTTGTTGGAGAGGATTGAGAATATGGTGACACAGATGGGATTTCATGTCCAGAAAAGACATGGAAGGGTTAGTATAATTGTTGGCGCATCAATCTGTATATGCACTGTCACACAAGGAAAATTTGATCTTAAACTAAGTTCCATATCATGTCTTTGTACATTGCAGTTGAAAGTGATGCAAGAGCAGAAAGGCCACAAAAACCCGGCTAGTCTATTGGTAGTTGCTGAGGTAAGCAATGTTCGCGGCATATGACTCCCTTATTTTCCATAACAAGAAAGAAAAAACAAAAGTAATTTTCCCTATGCATCATTTTCAGGTCTTCGAGATTAGCCCATCCTTGTATGTTGTAGAGTTACAAAAGTCTTCAGGGGATTCAACAGTATATAGACAGGTATAGCTCAACATCTTCATCTACCTTGTTACAACTTAACAACCTCCAAACATGTTAAACTAACTAAATCACTTTAATCCCACAGATGTGTAATAGGTTATCGAATGATTTGGGAGTCCACCGTAGTGAGGAGCTCCTACCTACTGTTTGTTGCGATAGCTAGACCATTTGCAGCGGTGACTGGATACATTCTTTCGTTCTTTTTGTTCCTATTCTCCTGCTCTTGTTGAGTAGGAGGAGGAGTTGTGAGCAGTAAGCACACCCTTCAAGTTGGTTGGTTTGATTCATCAGTTTCGCGAGATTAAGTGTACAGTAAGGAACAACATGGCGGAAATCGCCTTATAAGTTAGTACATTCAAGTAAATCTTGTATCTTATAGTATCTATTATTTAGTCTCTAGGCAAATATTTTCTCTGGAACATGGCTATAGTAGCCTTGTTGATTTGTAAATTTAGCAAAATTTGTATTCTGTAGTATCAATTATTTGTAGCTTGGTCTTTACTTTGAAAGACTCCAAGCAAGATGTCCTTTTTTGAAAAAAAATTAATAATAATGCTTCATGCAGCTTTATGTAATTAAGAGAAAGTTACTTTTGCACATGGCCTTTTCTGACTTGTGATTTTTGCACTACTCATATAAAAGAATAAAGAAAAAGATCTCTTGTTTATATTGAGGCAAAGAGTGTTTCGGAAATTTTCTATGAGGTAGTGATAAAGTCGTACTTTGTTGTTATTTTTGTTTATACCGAAAATCATGCCAGTAATTCTACAGGTGAGATATAGAAAGGACGAAATGTAGGTAGATTTTACCCTATCTTTGTGGGATAGAGAGACTCCCGTTATAATATTTATTTTTAAGAAATTAATTGTGTTTGCAACAGAAAAATACCAACATGGAGGATCATGTGAATTGTGCAGCATCTCTACCAATAATTAACACTGCAAGTTGACAAATTCAACTTTATGATGGGTAGAGAACAATAATCTTTTTTATCGTTTGAGAAATCGAGCCCTTATCGATAAAATAAAATTTTAAAGAGTCAATCAATTAAACTAATAAAATTTTTATTGAGAAAGTTATATCATTCTGAAAAAAGTGTTTTTTTTCAAAATTCAAATTGTTATCCATATATATCTTTTTATCTTCTAGCTAGCTACCATTATTATATCTGAGCAATAATTCATAAATCGATAAATAATTGGAGTTTGACTTGACTTATCTCCCTTTAATAATTTACGAGTTATGTCTTGATTTTCAATTATTTCTATAATTATTAAGAGAAAAGACATAAAGTGACACCTGAAGTTGTTACGAATTTTTAAAAAGACATCTTAACTATGCAGATGTCCATTTACCCCCCTAAACTATTCCGAAGATATATTATTACATCATTTTTGGATCAATTCCAGATTTTAAATGGCAAGTGTAATCACACACCAATCATTGTGCGACACGTGTTAATTCAATTTGAAATATTTTTTTTTTCATTTTAAGTTTTCTTTATTTCTTTCTCTTACTTTTTGACTTATTTTAGTTTTATTATTTTTATTTTAATTTCATTTCAATTTTTATCATCTTTAACCCCAACTTTCAAGCTTCCTCCATTTTCTTTCTTTATTCCTTCTTCTTCACCTCTTATCCTCACCTAACCCCACACCTATATCAAGTTGAACCCCTCCATTTTCTTTCTCTTCTCTTCTTCTTATTTGGTCAAATTTTTTACTTCCGAAAATTATACTATTTTTTAGACTTTGTTGAGTTATTGATAACAAAACTAATTATTTTTTTAAGAAAGATCAAAATTTTGAAGGTATCATCATTTAATTTATCTCATTTCCAGATAAATTCAAAACTAGAAATGATGATTTTGAAAGCATAAGAATTCTCCGAAAATTGAAAAAGTTTATTAGAATTTGGATAAAAAAACTAAATAATGTCTACTAATCATCTTGAAATCTAATGGGTTTATCACATTGTTCGAAAAGTATTAAAATATCTAGATATAATTATAAAATTGAAGAGAGTTAAACTAATAGTAGAATAAAAGAGAGATGGAGTTGTGGTAAAAAGTGACACTAAAAGTGATAAGTTAATGAATATGACAATGAATTTTTGAAGAAGAAGGAAGAAAGAAAAAGAAAAAAATAATAAGGAGAAAAAGTTAAAATAATAAAAAAAATAAAAATATATATTTTATAGTAAAATTCTTATAAAAATAAAAGTATATTCGTTTTTTTAGTTTGTTCACGCTCTTTAAGAGAGTGTATACACTCTCCATGCCAGGTGGACAAAAAATGATGTAATAATATCAGTTCAGGATTGTTTAGGGGGGTAATAGGACACTTGCATAATTTAGGTGTCTTTTTAAAAATTCGGGTCAACTTCAGGTGTTACTTTATGTCTTTTCTCAATTATTAAAAAATTGTAATTCTTTTGTGAGATTGGTTTTGATTTTTTGTAAGTTATAATTGATTCTTTAAAAAGATTAACATGAACATATTACTATTATGATCAATATTGAATAATATCTACATAATTTATTTTCATCTTGCTTATTTAATTGTTGCAACATAATTTTATGTAGAATTTAAGATTAATTTATCACCATAACGGATAATAAATTCTTTTTTTGTAATTGTTGTGTAAATAATGGCACACATAATATAACAACATATCAAGATTTGGGGAGGATAGGATATGTAGATTTTACGTCTATCTTTATAGTTGTAGAGAGACATATATAATATTATTTGAATTGCTTAGAATTGAAGCGTAATTGTTGTGGTACAATGTCATTTTTATACAAAAAGGAAATAGAAAATTTGATGCATTTTTCATCTATATGCTCCTCTCCCTTTGCTGTTCCAAAATAAATATACTTTAAAAAGGAATAATTCACTATCTGGATTTTAAAAGGCTTGAAAACTTATATATAAGCTTTGTAAGAGACGAATTGTCAAAGTTTGCACAATATTGTATAACAATGTAAATGTATTTACAAATACATTTTTTTACCTATATCATAAATTTTTATGTTGTGTACTATTAATATATAATGTTATATAATCTTTCATATTTCATATTACAAAAACAATTAATCAGCACAAATTAATAATATAATCATGTAATTTTGAGTTTTGTATTGGATTGTAATAAATTAATTATTAAATTATGATTCATATAGAAATTTGATAATTCAATTGTAAATTGTTAAATACGGTTGCAATTACATAGATATATGTTTTGTTGATTTTGCCATTTCATTTTAGCAATTGTTGCTCCAAGTCCAATTCTATGTTCCATATCTGGTGCCGACTAGCCATATTTCTGGTAAGAATTTTCTACTTTCTTTTCGCCTCTTCTTTCCTTCTCATGTTATGTTGCATATTTAAACTCGCATGTCAATCATTTCTGAGTTAAGGTTAAAGCATTTAAAACACCATCAATCTTATTTGGACACTAAATTCATAGTAGCTTTTCAGTAAATCAGTAGTTTATACGTAGAATTTGATGTTTAATTTAATTATTGGAATAGATAATATAATACAACAACAATAGAATATGGGAGATAGAAACGACATAGCTCAATAAAATAGGTAACCTAAAGCCAAAATTTAGAAAAGAGTATCATAATTATTCAAAAAAAAATTATATTTTTTCCAATAAATTCTAAATATTGCAATTAATTATAGTTTAATAATTATTTTTCTTTTTCAATTGACAATATAACATATCTTGTAATATTTGGTAAGACAAAAATAAATATAAATAAATTATTGTACATGTTATTTAACAATACAAATATTTAAATCTCTCTTATTGATTATAATTTAGAAAACCTTTTCAATAGAGCCAATTGTTATATAAACTATCAAAATTATTCTAAAAGTCTTTAAAAATAAAATTAAGACTTCACTTTATTGAATATGTCAAATAAAGTATATTTTTTTACTGATATAATATTTTATAATAATTTTAATTACGGAAATCAATATTATAATGATAGTTACTTTTAGAAGACATTCAAACTTAAGACAACATTTATTTAAATTTAGTTACTTAATAATCTAATTAGTTTGAGCTTGATATGTTAAACAATATATCTTTAAAAATTGAAGACAGTCTTATAGAGTCAATATTAAAACATGATTGATCCAAATTGAAGTAAATTAGAATAATTAAGAAATAGAAAATATCTATAAAATTAATTGTGTACGACTTTTAATCGTAATTACATCAATAATAAAATTTCAAAACTACTATTCATTTAGTTGGAAACAAATTATCTCAAAATTAATTATTTCGGAATTAGTTATCCTCAAATAATTTATCCAACTATGTAGATGGGATAATCTATCGCATCACTATGATTTAAATGATGGAGTAAATTATCCCAAACAAAACAATATAATTTTATCTCCAAACTATTTTCTTATTCTGAGATTATTTATTCTTATCACTCACCCTAGACGATACATTTATCTTATATTAGTTTGAGATCTTACTAAAAACACTTGTTACATATTACTATTTACTTGATTATCATTGAAATAACCTTTTGAAAGTTTAAACAATTTAAAATATTTATTATTTAAGAGACTATTTAATATGAAAAAAGGAAAACATAGTAAAATTAATGGAGAAAATTTTAATTAATAGTAACAATAAATACATACTTTTTTTTAAAAAAAAATTCTAGTTAGGGTTTTTTTTCCTTCTTGTTGCTTTAAGTGTGCTTCTCTTTTACATCGCCTTCATCAGGTCTGGTTTTCTCAGGTATGTATCTTCTTCATATTTTGTCTGCTAAGTGCTCTGCTTCTTCGTTTAATCTTGCCTCTTGCTTGAATTTTTCTGCATTTTTGGTATGTTTTCGTGTATTTAAGCTTCTTTTTTGAACTGGATTTTTTTTTTTGCTTTTTTGGAGGATTTTTGGGGCTTTAGGGTTGAGCAGCCCGTGGATAGAAATAGGTAGATAATAAGGAGCTTGTAAAACTCTGGCAGAGGAACTGGATAGTTATAATTTCATAGTTTTTTTTGCATATAGACTGAATTTAGTCAGGCAGGTTTGTTTTTAGTTATTATGTACTGTGTATGAATATCGATGATATGACTCTAGATAGGAGGTTGCGTAGAAGGTTAGTAGGTAGTCGAGTATACTTCTATGTATTGTTATTATTAGTTTCCTGTTATCTTACTCTTTTTAGATTTTGGTGTTACTCATTGTGTCCTTTGCTCTGATTATCATATTATCCATTATTTGATATACTTTACTTAAGCCGAGAGTTTATTACTTTCATAAGGTAGGGGTAAGACGGTGGGATTACACTAGGTATCTTGTTGTTGTACTGTGTACGAATTATTTTAGGCTGAAAGTTGTTTATTTATTGAACTATTACTAGTTAGGTTGAAACTTGTGGGTCTTTAGCAATTCAATATGCCTGAAAACAAGCCTGTAATTGGGCTTTCATGGGAACCAAAGTTACCTCAATTATCATTTGGGACCAAAAAGAGCTCCAATGAGGTGCCTGGGGCAAGTGCAGTATACAAACCTAGTTCGGAACTCATGGACGGCCTATTTGTTCCGCCCAATGATCCCAAAAAGGTGAACAAGCTTCTACGAAAACAAATCAAGGATACAACTGGCAAAAATTGGTAATCTCAATTGTAGTTTTTCAAATTCATGTGTTTTTATTGTAAATTTTGTTCCTTTTATGAATATTATTTACTGTTTCTGAAATTTAAATAGGTTTGATATGCCTGCCCCAACGATTACTCCAGAGCTGAAAAGGGATCTCCAGCTGTTAAAGGTGATTCTTTAAATGACAATGTCTCTCTCTTTACTTCAACGTTTTTACTGCGCGATGATCGGCTAATGTGTTTCGTTACTTATGAGAGGTTGTGACTTAGCTAAGCTTTTCTTCACATTGTTGTTAAAGGATACATGGAGGGCCATCTTTTGTTACTATTCCGCTGCTAAAAGTAGATCCCTTGTCTAGGATTTGATCTTGATACTAGTCCATAACAATCACAGTCTGATTTTCTAAGATTCTTGGCTCGTCTACCTTAGGAGCCATAGCGTTGTAAGATGTTGAAAATCAATGAATGCCTTTCTTTGAGAAGAGCAACGAGAGAGAGAATGTAAGAGATAGAACATTTTACACTGCTGCTGATAAATGATCTATTCATCTGAAGATTGTGTCCATGATCAGTAAGATAGGTAGAATTGAAATGTGTATAAGCTTCCTACAAATATTTCTGAAAAATGCAACTCTTCTCACGCTCCACTCTCTAGATTCGTGTTCCCTGGAGTAACTTGCTTATGGTCTTAAAGGAGGGTATAAGGCCTCAATGGTTTCCCTGTTACAAATTCTAGACAAGCTTAGAGTAAAGTGACATATTAATTGATTTTTCTCATTCATTTGTTATTGTTCGATCTCACTAGTTACAAACAAAAAAATTTAAATTCCATCCAGTGTACACAAATAATATAATTCTTCAGCACAGTTTGACATCCCTAGTGAAGATGGACTTTTGAAGACTCGATCATGTCTAATGATCACCTTTTCCTATGATATATTGTTGAGTTTCCTGTCTGTATGCCTAATTAAATTGCAATCATTTCTCTTATGAGTAAGTTCGCAGTTCTAAAAATCTGATTGTTTCAGCTAAGGGGTGCCATGGATCCGAAAAGGCATTACAAGAAGAGTGGCTCAAAATCAAAAACATTACCTAAATATTTCCAGGTAAATCTATTATTTCTAAATTGTTGATGTAGTGGCTGCTTCTTTTTAGTATGATTTGTCATGTTTTCTATAGCATTTTGTCTTGGCTTCTTTACTCCTGTTGTTTTCTTTTTTTGAACTGCTTTGTAATGCTTTTGCTTGAGCCGAGGTCTATTTGAAACCTCTCTACCTCACAAGGTAGACGTAAGGTTTGCATACACACTAACCTCTCCAGACCCCAGCTTATGCCTGATAATAACCACTAGCAGGTTGATGCATCATTACCCTGATGATAAGCTTCCCCTATCTCACATGATTAAGCAAAGGAACAGAAAGATTTAAAATAGAAAGAAGATAGAATTGAACAACCGTACAGGCAACTGTTGTTCTGTTGTTGTCTTGCACTCTCTTTTATTAACATCTTGTTATCCTGTTGGTTAGAGGTAACATGTTGAGGTTTTCGAAATTTGAGCAGGTCGGCACAGTAATAGAGCCAGCATCTGAATACTACTCTGGTAGACTGACTAAGAAGGAGAGAAAGACAACACTTACTGAAGAGCTACTTTCTGACCGTAAACTTGGGGAGTACAGGTACGTCACAAACATGAATAGAAGTAAAGGAATTATGCAACTACTTTTAACAGGTCTGTTAAGGATCATTCTAAACCTCATATGCTACACAGGAAACGCAAAGTTCGCGAGATTGAAGAACGCAATCGGCCAGGTGGAGTTGACAAGTGGAAGAACAGAGGTCCACAGTCAAGGAAGCGTGCAAAGCAAAGGAGGCATTGAAGCTATAGTGTTCACGAAGCGTTTCTTACCAGTTTCCTCTCTGACCAGTCGAAGAGCATTGGAATCTTTTATGAGAGGTGTACCTGCCATTCTTGAAAAACTCTTAGGATGTGCCATAAACAAGGCAAGTTTCACAGAACATCTACAAATCCTTGATGCTAATTACACCGGCATACTTCTAATACGTGTTTCTAGCACTCCAACAGAAATAGTTGTCATCAATTTTGAACTGTATTACTGATGTTCGTCGTGTATATTTGCCTTCTCATGGCGTATTCTATACTTATTGTTCTGGTATCAGAATGTTAAGTTGTATTGTTGTTTGTCGATACTTCTAAAAATATATTACCATCTGAAAATTGATTGGACGTTTGAATGCTAATCTAAGTATACTACATATTTTAGTCAAGATTAAGCTTCAAATTATGAGTAAATCCCACATGAATTATTATTAAAGGACATTTTTTTTTCCATTTCTCTTCTGCTTCTTGTTGGGGGAATACATTAGTCTGCATAATTTCTGAAGGAAATTAGTTGTAAGCAACTTTACAAGATTTACAAGGATAAGATGTATTTATGTTGTGATCATTGAATTACAGCCATTTTCCGCTTCCTATCAAGAATTTTATCTATACTCGGGGCTAAAACTCAAGGCGTGTCCTATTTGGACACCGCTATTTAACTTGCACCAAGTATCTTAAAATTATATAACTTGTACTCAATTTTGAAGTCAAATATGTGGTGTCTGAAGCTTGGCTTATCAAATCTGAACGGGTAAAGATGATTAGACTTCATTCATGTGTGTGCATGAGCTTTAGGCAAAATGATTGAATTTTTATGTGTCAAAAGTCCAATCATATGAACTTTATGTTTAAAGTTGTTCCAAAATGAATAGACCTACAAAAATTATAAAACTTTGGACAAAACTTAGATAGTGACACCAAAATTGGACATATGTACACTTCCCAGTGATAGATGTCAACACTCTACCCAACTAGATAGCATTTAGTTTTGAGAGGGTAGTTTGTGGGGACTTCCACAATTGCCTAAACTTTGCTTGAGCTTGAAAATGAAAACAGCTAACATGACTATATTCTCATCTCATTGACTAATTGCTAGCTACTCTACAAATATTTGAGATATAATGTACAAGTTGGCCATTCATTGCCTCCCAACATTCAATATTACACAGATGGGACAATAGAGACAACTTGAAGGAAACCTGAGAGCAACGGTAAAATTATCTCTGTGTGACCTATATGGTGGGAAAACACAATTGTTGTTGTAAGTTCAATCATGATAGGTCAGTAGCCACCCTCATGCAAAACACAATTGTTGACCTAATCAGCAAAAGAATCATGCCAATGGTGGGAAAAAGCCGATGTTTTCGACTTATAAACTCAATAGTCTCAGCTTTTATCATGGTGATCATCTCAACTTAACTGATACAAGGATATTCAAGACCTCAAGAATAATATCCATTAAAAGAATAGGCAAAGCTACTTTCATTAGTACATGTATAAATTTATTCACATTCAATTGAGACCAGTAAAAGAAGGGGGGAAAGCACAGTATGTCTGCTATTTACCCAGATAACTACTAGTATAATATCATTTTCAACTCAACAAAACAAATCTCAATCACTGTCATTCCATTTGGTAGCGGCTGCGGCAAAGGAGAGAATCACAAGTTTGATGTTTCACTAGGTGCAGGTCGAGCGTGCAACAGAGGTTGTAGAGCTTTTACCACAATGCTCATATTTGGCCGAAAATCAGCTTCGTATTGCACACACAAAGCAGCAACTGCAGCCATCTGTTTCAGCAACCCAAAATTTGAGAAATAGGAATTGATGAAAATCAAGAAGAGATGTAAGAAGATGCAGGATTATGATTTCAGTAGTCAAGAATTTTCTGCTCTAGTTACATACCTTTGCAATGGCCTTAGGAGGGTAATCTGTACCGAGTCTAGCGTCAACACATTGCTTCACTTTATCTTCACTAAGTCTTGGTGTTGCCTGATTACACATGGTGCAGAAAGTTAATTCAGAATCAAAACAATCAACTAAAAAATTGGCGCATCAGATGTAGTAATGTCAGTATCTTGAGGGTTATACCCATGTCACAAGACTCTGTTGGCCACGTGGTAATGTATGATCAACAGGTTTACGACCAGTGAGTAGTTCAAGGAGGACAACACCAAAGCTGTAAACATCACTCTTTGAACTCAGCTGACCAGTCATTGCATATCTGCAACATGAGCAAAAGTCCATTCAGCATAAAAATGAATGACCCTTGGGCCCTGAGCTAAAATTGCTTCATTTAAGTTAGTAAACCAAGTTTACAGTCTATTTGTATCAAATATTCAGAAGTGAACTCACTCAGGAGCATGATAACCAAAGGTTCCAAGAACACGTGTAGAGTGAAGGCGTGCTGCCATATCAGGAGCTTGATTTGATAAATCAAAATCCGCAATCTTAGCAACATCATCATCAAAGAGTAGGACATTGCTAGACTTAATATCACGATGGATAATATGTGGCTGTGCTTTTTCATGCAAGTACTCTAGCCCTTTTGCAGCTCCAACGGCAATTTTAACCCGTTGGGCCCATGATAATACTGGACCTGGCTGTGCACCTTTCACACCTTTCCGTCCTGTAATTACAAATTGAAAAGTTATTTGCATTTTACAGATTGGATTAGCAAGATTTTGGAATATGAGAAACCCAATTTGACTAACTATTTCAAGAATTACAAAATTGATTGTAGCAGCCCCAGGCTACGTGGAATATATATTTTTAAATTTCTTTTGTCATCAAAAAAATAATTTATAGTCCAGGTAGCTTGAGGCTGCTACAACCAATTTGAAAAAATAGGTAGTCGAATCAGTTTTCAGCATTAGTATGAGATGACACATTAACTTGGCTGAGACAACCACCACAATCCAATAGTTGTTCCAGAAAAGTAAAAAAAATGAGAATGATCAGCCATACATAAAGAAGGAAAACACAACAAAAACTTCCAAATAAAACAGGAATATGTATACACACACATATGTACAGAAATAGATACCCTCGTAGTCAGAAAATAGTTCAAATAAGGAAAATTGTAAGAGAAAACAAAGGCTTGTTACGGAATTTGCCTGTTAAATAGAAATACAACATGCTGTCAGCAAATGACAACAATTTTCATTTAACAGCAATTGCACGGCAGAAGTAATTTTGTTTAACATAGTGGAATGGATAGGTAAATACAACCCGAAAACATCACTTTTTGGAGCTGTTCCCATATATTATAATTTACATATTAGGGAGAGAGAGAGGAAGGATGCAATCGATTTGGCAGGATAATGATGGACTTCCAAGATACTAGGATTTTATCCTTTTCTTTTACTTACTAAAGGAGCAGTGCCAATGGCTGAAATTAACATGAGAAAAAGGTGGGTTAGACTGAATTTTGAAGAAAAAGAAGAGCATCTTACGCGACTGCAATCAAATTCAATTACATTGGGTCAAAATATAAGCTTCATCAGTATGATGTAGAAACCCACTTCAAGCTCCCTTCCTCTCCCTACTTATCCTTCCGATATCTGATAAATGAGGTGGGCCAATCCCAATGACCTTTCTGACAGCAGTCTTTCCAAGTTTGGACTATCAAAAGGCTATACTAGGGGAATGGAAGCACACTAAAATAATAACATTCTACCTTCAGATATCCCGTAAACCTATATCTTAACCCAGTGCACACTTCCTGTCCAATTTTACATGTCCAAAATGTTTAACACAGTCTTGAACCAGATTGGACAGAATTATACATTGAAACCCAATATACCAAAATCTGGATCCAAGTAGATTAGGTTAAAGCAATCATGAGTTCAAACCCCTATTGTCATTTAGGATTCATAGCTACTCAACCTGAGGAACTTAAAACTTATATGTAGACATTTTCCATTTTAACAACTTATCATTTTCAGAAGTCTGTCCAGTCACCACCAATATAATATGTAGAAAACTTTTTCACTATGTGCACAGTCAAGTACGTAACAAATGGAACTTATGAATGAAATATATATTTGCGAAGAGGACAAGAGAAAGAAATGTATATGCACAACAGAGAAGAAAAGGATAAAATCTGAAATTAAGAAGAAAATACTTTAAGGGTTTGTCCAATTAGTAGCATAAAATCTGAGGAAGTCTTGGTGCAAGTCTACTCTTGATTAGAGCAACTTTACATGAGACTTAAATGACACATGTCAAAAAAGACCCTGGTGAGGTACTTCAAGAAAGGGGATATATCGGGGGAGGAGTTTTGACAACTTCTTGAGGGTGCAGTAGTCAAGTACTTAAAGTGCACACTATAGTGAAGGCGCATGACCGAGTTGGATTTGGATTGCGCAATCATTTCCAAACTCAACGTACCACGATGGATATAAATTAGAACAACCAAATCTGAATTTCACCGGTATATATAGATTAGAACAACCAAATCATTAATTGGTCAACATGCATAGAATGGATACACGAAGGCTTATAGAAACTAACCATGAAGAATGTCATGGAGAGATCCATTGGGGGCATACTCATAAGCCAGCACACGAAGACCGCCGTCCACACTATAACCGAGTAACTCAACCACGTTTTCATGTTTTAGTCTTGATACCATGGAAACCTGAAATGGTAACATCATATCCAAGCAAGGTAAGAGGTTTATGTATAATATAGAATAGTTCAAAGTAGGACAATCCAAACGACCTGACCTGTGCTGAAAATTCTCGATCAGGCTGCTTGCTCGAGTCTAACTTTTTAATGGCTGCAGCCCGCCCACTTTTCAGGACACCATGGTATACCCTTCCATACGATCCCTCACCTATCAAGGCTTTTGTACCAAAGTTGTCTGTGATGTCTTTTAACTCATCAACAGTTATAGAAGGAACAGCAATGGGCAGGATGTTAACATTCTGCGTCTCCCTTTGCGCACTTTCTGTTGCACGCTGCCCTGCATTGTAGCCTAAAAAAAGATTTCCAGTTAGGAAAGAGTGAAAACCATAAATCGTACAGGTAAAAAAAAGAATTAATAGAATCTCAGTGAGTAAAATCATGACACTATCTAAAGAAAGCATATATTTGGGGTAGGCGTAAAGCCAAAGCAATGAACTAAACACTACAACTTTCACCTGACTGTTTCAAAATTTACTAAAGGTTAAACTGTAAGATTGAGGTGAAAGATATGTTTGCACAGCAGGCATATCTTCCATACCAGGTCACAACGACACTAGATTCAAACATCATGATTTCTGAGCTTCAAAGATACTGGAACTAATTTACTTATAGACCTGATAGGAAGATTCGCCTATTAGTTCCCAACTCTACTGAGTACTGATAATGTATTATACATCAGTACTCTGTGGTTAAGGTTGAGCTTTAATCCAGGAGATACTAGGATTGAAACCCACTACCCTCTAGCCCCTCTCCTGCAGCTGAATTTATCATTTCAAAGAGTTCGAAATATTATTAATAGCAAATAGTACAAGGAGGAAATTAACCTGCTGCATTGTTGGTCATGAATGGTCCATGATCAGCAGGTTTATGCATGTCATCATCGTCACAACAACCGAAGCAGCTCATAGTTATCCTTCTTATAACCGTGAGATATTCTGAAAAATACTAGTCAAGAAGTTAATAAATTATATTTGGTGTCTCTAGAACAAGGAAACAGGAGCGTCATCAGTGCTATAATACACAATTCAAAAGGATTCTGAAACTAATCCCTTTCCACATCGAAAGTGTTTATCCATTGTCATCATTAATTATCAAAAGGGCTAGGTGAAATATCAATAACAAGAGAAAATGTTTATCTTATGCTTCTACTGACATATATTCAATGTTTGTATGACAAGCATGCAAGAGGGAAGAAATTAAGCACATCAACATCTCATAGAGAAACAGAAGGCCAACATCATAGACTAACCAAGACAAAAATGGAAAATTTAATAGTTGACCAACAGTATGACTGAACCTAACATGACATGATATATTATATACTCAACTGAACCAGGGTTGTTAAAGAGTTGGCATCGAGAAAGACACGCAACATTCCCATTACTCAATTTTGCCATAGTTATATTTCTTTATTGTGTTCTATAACCAATAGTCACCGTGTCATTGGATTTCACAAATCACAGTTGCTACCTGAAATAGTCTCACACTCGTGATAAGCAAAGATCAAAGACCAAATCTTTGGTATCTTCACTTCAGAAGATATGAAAAAAGAGTCACTTTAGAAGCCTAAATGCACCACAAAGATGACTACTTTGAACCCTCCATACAATATTTAGACATACGAAAACAATAGAAAACTCCATAATCGAGTTGCTTTTCATTTCCACAAAGACCTTTTCTTCCTCTCTTTAAGTGACTTCATTATCTATTCACGTTACACCAAAACAATCCTCCTTCCAGAATCTAAAGTGATCCACTTTCACATTTCACTAGTCCAGTACAATCTAATAACCCTCAAAACAAAACACAACAACAATAACATTAACCGAAACTGAAAATACAGCAAATTCCTCAGTGATCAAAAAAATCAACCCCTCAAAACTAAGATAGGAAACTAAAATCACAGTAAAACTGCTACACAAATATCAAAAAAAAATCAAGAAACAAACTTGCTCACAGATTGAACAACAAAACAGACTAAAACCAGCTACTCAACTCGATTTGCCCTTTTTCAAGCATTTAAACAAAACCCCACAAAACTAAACAACAATAGTATCAAATCCAATACAAAAAACCATGCTAAAAATCCAAAATCAACACCGATCCCTCAGATTCCCCAACAAAAATAAACTCAAAAAGGGGGCAAAATCAAACCTTGGAAGCAAAAATGGGCAGGAGAAGTAAATACTTTGATGGGGTTTGTTCAGAAAGTTCGTCAAGTGTAAAACAAATGGTGATCTGAAGAAGACTATAAAGGGAGTCAAAATATTGTATTGAATTGAATGAATCAGAGTTTATTGTATAGAGAAAAGTCTTGTTATACTGTAAAGAAATGGAAACAGTATAATACTAGTTGCTTTGTCTTTGTCGCCCACCCAATTGACTTCGTCTTCTTCTTCTTCTCACACACACAAATACACACAGTAACAAGAACAAATCAAGAATACTCTCATTCACACCTTTCTTCTTACACATATATATATATTTTTCCTCTTTTTTCTTACATATATATATTTGGGTCAATTTACGTACACCTAGACTAACGTCTTATCCAATTAGCAACGGAGTTAGAATATTTAAATATTCTTTGACGGAAAATTTATTTGTGTATATATAGATGTTAAACCTTATTAGATTAGTTTATATATTTACTTCTTCAAATTTTGAATTTCTTTTGATTCAGTTATTGATATTGATGGTTATTACGTATTTTATTAAGTATTTGTTTGAAATATTACGTTTGTTTTAATTGTTACTTAAATTTTATTGTATAATTCTATTTAAATTGATCGAGTTATGACAAAAAAAAATTATGTAAGGATTGATTTAATCGAATGCGTTGTTACTTTAATATTTTCTTTTTATTTTTACTTATTACTTAATATTTCTATTTTATTTTTTTTATCTTACTGTTTTTATAGTAATTTTATTTTGTATCATACTTTTTTAAAAGTTTATTATTAAAAATTATTGATTTATGACATGCTATAACAACAACAACAATAATAATAATAATATAATAATTTAAATATTATATTTATTGTAATAATGTAATACGATAAAATATAACATGATATAATAGGATATATAAATTGTTACGACGACATGTATAAAACTTTACTAAGAAAATAAAATTAATTTGATAGTAAGCCTTTAAATATAAAGTAAAAATTATTTTTTTATTTTTAAAATAAATGGAAGTCCAAGATAGGTGAGCTATCAAACTACAAAATAAATGTACCTTCTTGTATTGTTTAATCTAAATTCATATTAAAATCATTAATAGTAATTTAAATGAATCCTGAGAAAAAATTTGATATGAAGATAAGATTTTAAAAAATTATGCATAATTTTATTTAAAAAATATGTATAATAAAAGTATAAAAGGAAGCTGAGAATATCTTTAATATAGCCTAAGTATATCATGTATGAAAAAAGATGTGGAGGAGCTAATTTTTTTATTTTGATAGCAAAAGCAACAATAGTCTTTATTTGTAGGGTTTAAGATCAAATTGATCACTTTATGCAATATATTAAGTGATTATTTACATTATATTTATATATCAAGGACCAAATAGGATCAAAACTTATATATTAAAGATCATTTTGATTATTTTTGAAATTTTATAAATCGATATTTACATATATATATATATATAACTAATAATATATGACATGTTAGGTATATGAACTATCACTTACTATACTCACGATTTGTTTATATTAAGTTTTTGTTTCGTAAAAAGAAATTGTTCTTAGTCAAAAGTCTTAGATAATCTTTAAAATAAAATAAATTTTTAATAGATAATGTTTTTCCTTTTCAATAAATCTTACTAAACACAAATTCAGATTAATCGCGACTATAAAATTAATATTCATATTTAGTGAAAAAAATAAAAAAATAAAAATTTAGGTGCTAACCTGTAAAAGGCTAAATATGTGTGTCAAATCGAGTTGATTCATGTCTAACCTAGTTTGTTATCAAACCCAACTTTATCAATGAGCTCAATTAAATTTCTATAATCTTGAGCGTAGTTACTCATCATTTTCTTATATTAAATTATCGTTTTATATAACACTTACATGATCAAATTGAGTCGAGTTAGTCAAAGTTTTTGTCTAATCAAGTTTGATCAAAGCGTTAATCAAATTAATCTTGAATCGAGACGAATCATGCTAGCTCAATATTCAGGCATTTCGTGATCCATTAAAAATTAAAAGTAGAAAGATCACACTAAACAAATTATTCTTAAAAATAAATATCGTAAATGTGAAATTTTATCATTTTGATTATTTCTCATTCGATATCTGGTATTCAATTAGAGCTAGCCTTAACTAATCATATAATTTATATTACGTAAGGCTCGTTTGAGATCAAACTAACTACTCTCCAATAAGATTTTTTTAATCATATCCAAAATTTCTTATTAACGTTAAAATTTTTTTATATATCCCATTATAAATATATTATAACTATAAACAAAATAAATTGTTTCATAATTATAAGACTAGGTTCAAGAAATGATTACAGACACATAATAATAATAATAATAATAATAATAATAATTGTGTAGACAGCTAAGTGTAAATAAGATTTTTTTCTTTTTAATTATTTAATTTTATGTTTTTTCCAATTCATAATATTCCAAGTGAGGCATCACATGGGTGTTTGTTAGCCATAACTCATTTAAATGCTAAACAAATGGAAACACCAATTATTAAAATAAAAACAATATAATAAGTAGTTCTTGTTTTATTAGTTTTGTTTTCTAATAAAATTATTATTATTTTGGTATCTTTACATTTGACTAGCTATGATTTATGATTATAATAAAAATAAAGTAATAACTATTTTTAAAGCAATCTATACAAAAATATTCCTCTATCATGTGGTTTTTGGCGTTTAGTTAATTTTGGTTATGAATATAAACGGCTGTTAGTCCTCTAATTATTTTTAAAAATAAATCTACCAAATTTCTCCTAATTATTTGAGTTCTTCCTCCATCTTAAATGAATAATAAATAAAATAATATCGATATCTGCATTAGAATTCGATCAAAGTAAAATTCATTATGAAAAGTCTCTCATTAGGGATAAAGCGCTCCTAACAAAGATAATTTTATACTCAAAAAATTCTAACTCGGGAATCTAATTAAGATTTAAAAATAATAATTGACATGAATGTTTTATCTAAATATTTATATAAATTGATATTTATTCTTAAGTTTTGAAAAAAAAAATTGATTAATAAGCAATTAACTTGAGAGTAAAACATGAAAAATTATATGTCTTCATCTTTGATATGCTAAAAATGAAAATGTATAATTAGTATAATGGATAAGTAAAAGTGCACCGAGAAAAATAAATTTTTATTAAAACTTAATCTCTATTTTAGAAAATGTACAAGTATAACTTCAATGTTAAACTCTAACTTACTTTTTACTCAAATATTTCTCAATCTCACTGATAAAACATTTGACTATCGTCTAACATTTATAATAATATGTAGAATTTAAATTGTACGATATAAGGTTTTCTTGAATTTATGAATTGCAAAGAAACAATAACAATAACATATTAAGTGAAATTCCACAAGTAAATTTGAGAATGTTTGTCACGACCCAAAAATGGGCGTGATGGCACTCGTCTTATCCCACCAAGACAAGTCAGCCTAAAATTACAATAAAATGCGGAAAATTTATAAGTTACTTAAAAGTACCCCAAAACCTGGTTGTCACGTGTACAAGCCTCTAAAGTATTACAATTGATTCAAAAGAAAAACTCAAGTCTCTAATGAACTTGTTTCTAGAATAGAACAAGATCATAATTAAGGAGAAGAAAGTCTGCTGCGATGGAAACAGCTACCTGACAAATCTCCAAGAAGCCTCGGAAAAGAAGAGAATGACAAGTACAACAAAAATCCAGGCTCATAACCTACAAAAAAATTTGTAGTAGCAAGGGGTGAGTACCAAACCACACGGTACTCAGCAAGTAAACCTCTAAACACAAGTTAAGGGGATAAAATACGGGTACTCCTACCACCCCCAACCAAACCTCCACAACTACAACCTGCATTAAAATCAACCCAACCTAACAGCTCACAGTTTACATAGCACGTAGCTCAACAACAACACTTAGACAAATTACATATCCTCAACAACAACACTTCAACAAATTACATATCCTCAACAAGAATACTTCAACAAATTACATATCCGCAATAACAAGCTCAATATTAATCAATCACAAGTCCCGCAGAAAGGCAATCACAAGATCACCAAAACACGATATCAAGTTCACTAATGATAAGTATGTGCAATGCAATGGAATGCAATGTCAAGTATAATGATGCATGTCTGACCTAATGATACACACCCGCTGTCTCTCAGTCCGGGACCCATGGGGGACATATCTGTCCATGCATCTGTCGCGGCGCACGACACGACCCTCGATAATAGTAACCATCGCGGCGCGCGATACGTCCCTCGAAATATAGTATCCATCGCGGCGCGCGATACGTCCCTCGAAATGGTACATCCTCTTTAAGTTATCATTCTTTCTCAATGCACATAACACTTTCACAACCATGTCTCAGAATAATGCAAATGACATGTTCACACAAATAATGAGGAGATGACCATTTTCATAACATTGCACAATTCACAACCACACAAACATGAAATCAAATCAACAATGATTCAACAAGCCATCAAACCTTTCTCAACACATCACACATAAACAATTAACCACATTGCCTTTTGTTATCCTTTTTTTTTCATCATTAGAATTAATCAATGTGGACAAGTCAACCCATCACCAATCCCATCACTTCCAAACATATACCACAAGGAAATACACACATTCCATACACTTAACAAGAGTTTAGAAATCCACTTGCCTCAATTTATCGAACAATCACTTCGGGACTTTAGCCTTCCTCCTTTGTTGCACTTCCAAATAAAATCTAGTCTATTCAAATAATTAAACACTATAAGGTTTCGAAGTTAACAACACACATATTGCACGTGTCTAGACTAAACCACTCACGAAAATTTATAATTAAGTTCTTAAGTTTCAAGATTAGGATTAAATTTTTAATTTCTTTTCAATATCATAAATCTTAAGACATTCACTTAATACCATATACCTAATACTTAATTATATATATTAATATATCAAAACTTAAATGATAATATGAAAACTATTAAAAAGATCTCAAATTGATCCCAATTTATATCACCCATATTTGAATACCAAAATAAAGATATTTCATGAAATACTTTTATACGGAAGGCTTTTTGCATGTCTATTTACCTCCCTTCCCAATAATTGTTTCATGATCATCAACAATTGGTCATAATTACTTAATGACTAAGGTGAAATTTATGCTAAATAAAATATGCATACATGTACACAAAATTAAAAATTAGTTTCACATATTAGTGTAAATTATACACGTTTTAATCTAAAAAATCTACTTCTAATTACATAAAAACTTAATAGAAAGGATGAAAATAATTACCTTGACGCCTTGAGATGAAAATATTGATTTTTCTCCTCCTTTTCCCTTTTCTTTTCTCCCTTTCTTTTCTTTTCTTCTCTGCGTTTTTTTTTTCTTTTTCAAATCGTTCTTTTTCTTTTCCTCATTAAGCCGTCACAGGCTTTAAAATGTTTAGGGCACTTTGCCCCTTTCCTTTTTATTTTATTTTATTTATTTAATTAATTAATTCCTTTTCTATTTTTTTTTCTATATTGTTTTTTTAATTTTTTTTTTTAGCAATAAAATAATCTTCTATTAAATCTAAAATCATGTCACTAATTGTTACAAGTCATATAAATTATTTATACAATCTACTAAAAAGGTTGATATAAAAATAATAGTTGGAATTTCTAAAACGACTAAGAGGGTCGTTACAATGTTAGAATGTACGCAGACCTTATCTCTATTGATGGAGGTAGACAGGTTATCTTCGGAAGATCCTCGACACGTGTGCAAATCAAAGTAGGCATGAAAAAGGAAAAACATCAATAAAGAAAATATAGCAACTAATTAACGAAAACAACAACAACCTAAAAATAAGGTCATAACTGAAATACGATATATCAAAAATAGTATGTTGCACGAATAGAGGTAATACTATGACAAGCGACATTTAATTGCCTCTAACCTTCCACCTTAATTCGTGACTTTCTCATCTTCATACAATTAGCATGATAAATAAAACTATAATAATTTACCAAACAAAAATGTTCCAAAAGGGGATAATCAACGAAAAAATTATGAGCAAAACTATACTTTTTTCTCTTCATTCAACATTACAAAATATGGGGAAATTGTGTATTATAGCAAACATTTAGAATATAGTAGGTATTATAGCTACAGTTTAAGAAAATATTAATTCGCAGCTACAATTTTCCCAATTTTTGTTATTTACCTGATTTGTTTAAATTCTAAATTTGTATAATTCAGTTCTTGATCATATAAATACAGATCTTTTATATATGCTTAACCTAGTTATACGATTTATGAAAAAAATCATAATAAATTACCTTGTTTGTATATTGGTAAGAGAAACATACAAACCGAGCTCTGAAAATTTTCTAAACGTATAAATATAAAATTTCTATATACATACCTTATTTGTATATTCGCAAGCGAAATATATACAAACGGATAGAAATATACAAGCTGCAGCCTCCATGGCAAATAAAACGATAGCTATAGAGCGCAATGTTGAAACTATAGCTATATATCTATTATGTTTGCTATTTCGGAAATTTTCTCATAAAAAATATGGATCCCTATCTAAATAAATAAGTGGGCCAGCGTCCAGTAATAGATCAGTTCAAAGAAGAAAAGGCCCAAATCCCACAGCAGGCCCATTTTGATAAGAGATCCAGTCCAACATATGATGTAGCGGTTTCGGCTCTCTTATACTTCTTAAGAAATTATAAAAATATAGTGATATTATATATCTTTATATCAAATATATAGTAGAGCCGTCAATATTGGCTAGGCCCGTTGGGCCGGCCTGGTCCAACTCGGAATTTAATGGAAAAATTACATAAATTAATATATTTTAAAAAATAATTACTGATTTTAGCGATACTTTTTGGTTATTACCATTTATAGCAATGCTTTGTTAAATCTGTAATATGTATTAAACTTGTATTATAAATGAATTAAAAGTGATCAAGTGAGGTAAAAATATTATTGCTATAAATGGTAAAAAAAATTTTATTATAGTATATTTATGTAAGTTTCCCGAATTTAATAGGGTTGGACTAAGATTTTTGGAGTCCATTTAAGAAAAGGGTTTTTTAGCTCAGCCTGAATAAACCTGTTGATTTGAGGGGCTTGAGAAATATAGGTAGGGCCACCCAGTGGGCCAGTAAAATTTAATTAAAAAATATAATATAATATTAAAATTTTAAAATTAAAGAGAGTCCAAACTCAAAACAATTAGGTTAATATTTCTATTTAGATATTTATACTTAAAAAACTTAATAATTTTTTTTTAAAAAAAATGGTAACTTAACTTAATAAATATTTTATAAAGACAATTTTATTTGTGAATTTGATTAACAGATAATAACATTAACATCATGAAATATTGTTTTGTCGATATTTATGATAATATTTTTAAATTATAATTTATAATTTAAATAGTAATTAAAAAAAATATATAATTTTTTAAAAAAGTGGGCTAGCCTGGCAAGACCCGTAAAATGTCAAAGTCTGTATGGATTAGCCCGGATGGGGTGGGCTAGCCCATATTGACAGCTCTATATATAAGATATACATATTTTTATGGAAAAATTAGCAATAAAGACAACTTTAAGAACATAATTAATCAAAATAACATTAATTTAAAATTTTTAGTGATAATAACAAAATAGCAATATGTTATATTAATTTTACGTATTTTTATTAAATGTATGTATTTTCAGATTTTAGTGTATTTTGGTTTTATTAAATTAATATATTAATGGAAACTCATTGATTGGACCAAAACATGGTCCAATAACATTTAATGAAAAAAAAGAAAATAATTAACTTTTTGTGTAAAGTTCCAAGAAAGGTAAAAATTAAAATCAATTCAAAATTTTCAACCAAAATTTCAAGTTCCTTGTTCAAATTTTCCAGATTTCTTCATCAAAGCCATTGTTATCAAGGATTCAAGCAGATTTTCGAGCTAGGTTCATTATTAAAGCAGATTTCGTGGTGGAAAGGTTAGTTTAAATTTCGATTTCGATTTTTTGAGCATTTTTTGTTCAAGTTCTGATTTTGTATATCAAGAATTTATGGACAATTTATGTGATTTTTGTTTTAATATACATCATACATTTATGATTTTGTATTTTTTGTCTATTTCTTGTGATTTTTTTTCAATTTTTAAGATTAGGTAGATTATGAAAAGTCATTGATTATCAAGGATTCAAGAAGATTTTTGAGCTAGATTCATTATTAAAGCAGATTTCGTGGTGACAAGGTTAGTTCAAATTTCGGTTTCGATTTTTTTAGCGATTTTTGTTAAAATTCTGATTTTGTATATCAAGAATTTATGTATCGCAAGCTCAACAAGAGAATGAGTTCTTTAATGTAGTATTCATAGATAATGTTCCTCAACAGTCGCATGGGTCTCTGTAAGTTTGTGTTTCTTTTGATTTTACTATCATCAAATTATCAATATTATATTGTGTACTAACTTTTAATTTCTTATATTATAGGGATTATGGTATTTATATGCTAGCTTTTGCCGAATACCTATCATATGGCCAAGGTATTCCAGCGAATATTTTGGATGCATCGAGTTTACGCTCAAGATATGCTACACTTCTTTGGAATTATGGCCAACAAAAGAATGATGTCGGAGCAATAAGTGACAATGAAGCACCTCCACGATATAGCAGATTCAATGTAGCAATGGAGGAGATTGATACAATTCAAATAGATTAGTTGTTGTCCATTTTTTGATGTGTAATTGGACATTAGTTTTTGTATTCTATGAAACGATTTTAAAGGGTTCCAGTTCTTTTGTGTTTATTAATGTATAAAATCTTGAAGTTATGGTTTCAAAGGTTTTGGGTTAATATTAAAGTGTTCAAGCTTAAGTATTGCATGTGGGGTACACAAAACTCATTTTTGATGTTTAAATGCAATACATATGATTCTACCAACATACATATGATTCTACCAACATACAATATATATAGAACAAATATAATGTAGATTAAAATCATGGATACGAATACATTTCGTTATAAAAGGTATACCAAAACAATTACAATAATCTATCAAAATGTATGCATTCATATGTTTCAAATGGATGTAAGACTTGATATTAAATTATTAAATTGTAAATACAATTAATAATACTAACAACATAAAAAAGATCGAATACGTATAGCGAATATGAATACTTTTAGAGAGAAAACGAAAACAAAAAAAAAAAATTGTTTGCATTAAAATGTTACAAAAACAATTTATATTAAATTATAAATACAATTTAACTTGAATACAAGTAACTGCAATAATTTTGTTTCTGACTCATACAAATTTAACTCATACATTCTAGATAGAGCAAATACAATATAGATTAAAAACATAAATATGAAAACTTCCTCAAAAGATATTAATACCAGGGATACAAATACATTTCAATAGAAAACGAAGAAAAAAAAATTTGTATTCATTAAAATGTTACAAAATATAATTTATATTATATTATAAATACAATTCAAAATGTATGCATTCATAAAAGGTATACCAAAACAATTACAATACAATAAAAAGGTATACCAAAACAATTACAATAATCTAACAAAATGTATGCATTCATATGTTTCAAATGGATGTAAGACTTGATATTAAATTATTAAATTGTAAATACAATTAATAATACTAACAACATCAAAAAGATAGAATAAGTATAGCGAATATGATTACTTTTAGATAGAAAACGAAAACAAAAAAAAAATTGTATGCATTAAAATGTTACAAAAACAATTTATATTAAATTATAAATACAATTTAACTTGAATACAAGTAACTGCAATAATTTTGTTTCTGACTCATACAAATTTAACTCATACATTCTAGATAGAGCAAATACAATATAGATTAAAAACATAAATATGAACACTTCCTCAAAAGATATTAATACCAGGGATACAAATACATTTCAATAGAAAATGAAGAAAAAAAAATTTGTATTCATTAAAATGTTACAAAATATAATTTATATTATATTATAAATATAATTCAAATGGAATACAAGTAACTGCAAAGGTTGTGTATGTGAATTCGATTATATTTGCAGAATTCGAATTGTATAATAAAGCTTCTTTATCAATTGAATAATAGAGGAGACAAATTTGTTTGTATTCTTTTTTTAAATATGAAGAATAGGGAAGAAGAAAAAAAACGTTCAACTTAATATATGCCAGAAGTACAGCTTTTAAAAAGTAACTGAAGGATTATTAATACTACTTACCTTTTTTATATTTTAATTTCCATTTTTTCTATAATTTTTTTTTATAAATATACATATCATATTAAAAGAAAAAATACGGTATTCCTAATGTAAACTAACTAAAACATGCTAGTATTACTAAATATAGAAATATTGTTACTGTGTCACCAAAAAAACTAACATATTGCTGTTTTGATAAAATTCCCTATTTTTATATCTAAAAACTTTAATAGTGATCACTTTCTCAATAGAGACAACAAAAAAATATACATTTGACATATACGCACCATATTTCAATTATTATTATATGTATACACACGCTAATACTGCTACTTATGAATTTTTCTTTGTATAATATGACTAGATTATTATAATAAAAGTCATTAGTCAAATAATAATAATAATTAATTTCTTATAATGTCGAAGATTCTTTCCAACTTCTACTTTGACGTCTATATTTCTATAATATATTAGATAGGACTCAACTGGAACAAAATATAACTGGCCCAACACAATTTGTTCAGGTTACAATTGTAGAATAAATGACATTTAATATGCAAATAAATACTTTTTAAATAACTTAAAATCGCGCTATACACATTACAACAAAAATAACTTTTAACCGTATTAAATATTGACATTAATAAAGAGTGCTAAAGCCTTTACAGGCATAAGCTAAGTGTCATCAGAACCAATGTCGCTAAAGACTTTAGGGCACATATGCAAAGAGTGTTAATTGTCGCTAAATATACATATTTAGCTGCAATTAATATTTAATTATCGCTAATGATTATTTTTGATGTAATGATCATATTTGATTGCAATTGTATGCATATATATGTGTGGTTAACTCTCTCTCTCTCTCTCTCTCTCTCTATATATATATATATATATATATATATATGCGCGCGTGCGTATTTATTAAATATGTGTGAAAAGTAAAAATCAAAGTTTTTAGATATATGTTTAAGTGTATATTTGGTATAAAATTGTATAATATCACTATACTATGAATTTTTTCGTATGTGGTGGCATATCTTTAATTCGAGTAATTTTTTCATAGAAAAAAACAATGAATAACGAACTATAGTAAAAGCAAGAATGGTAGTCTTTTTTTTTTTTTAATGCTTGCAAGATGAAGGAAGTGTTTATTCGAGAGTATTTTACTTTTATGCGGAATTTTTATTACATATTTGAATTCAAATTTAATTGAATCTCAATAAACGTATCAAATATCTGAATGTCGATATTTTAATTCAATAATTTGAATTGATATATTAGAAATAAATAAAAACAAAGAGGCCCATATTTCATTATTGGATCCTTGTCGTGGATCCCTTATGATGTTTGACTAGAATACACTAACATAAAGGATGTCCATGTCCATTTCCATGTGCAACCTCAACCTAAGTCCTCTCATTTTTTAATTATTTTTTAGATCGTGTTAGTTACGAATTTTATGTAAATTCAAAATTTTTTATATACGTGTGAAATTTATCAAATAGTTATCATGATATTAAATATATTGATAAATTTGAGACCGTTATAAGAATTCATAAAGTTTAAATCTTGTTTTTCTCTCTAGACTTCAGATGAATCGAATTTTGAACTTAAGAAATCTAATAAGAAGATCTAGCATAACACAAATGTAACGCTTGAGATTTGAACCTGCTAAAATAGTTTTAGTTAGCGACCTATACTCGAAAATTAAATGTGAAATCCTAAATTGAAACAAAACAAAGAGAGGAGTTCAGATAAATTCGAGTTTATTATATTTTTTAATCTCGTCTTAATATTCGATGAAGTATAAGATGGAAGGACATATATTTATATTCATAAACTGGATATAGAATAAAAAAATAAAGTTTAATCGCAATTTTGTGAAAACTGTCTATTACATTATTTGATCAAATTTAAAATTAAAATCGAGTCAGGTCACAATGAAAATACATGAGAAGACTATCTTGTTAATTATTTTTTAAAATTATTATACAAACAAATTAATCGTACTCCTCCTCACCCATAAAGTTCCTTAATAAAAATATTAATAGTGAATTGAACTTTTTATTTGTCTCCTTTTTTATATCTTTCATTTACTATTTAATTATTTTTATCTTTCAAAATTTGAGTCACATGTAATTTGTCCATACTAAAACTTTTCTTTATATATATACATACAAACAAGAAAAGAACAAAAAAAGAAAAACATATTATTTTAACACTATAATTTTCAAATAAAACATTTTTCAATTGAAGGGAGATAATTCATGTGGTGAGACCATCCAAGATTATAATTAAAAATCAGAAATTTTATTAAGTTATATATGAAGTTTTATTTGGTAGAAAATATTTTATTTCTTTAAACAAAAACACGGAATGTGAAAAAAAACAAATGAAAAAATCGAAGAATATAAATAATAAAAATCTATTATATACTATATCAAAATATTTTTTTACTCTTGTGATCTTGAACATATCAGGCAAAAGTTAAGTTTGAAAATTGAAGGAAAAAAAAAAGAAGGAAATATTATTTAATGTTTCGAAAAGTACTAAAAAAAAGATAAATAAATGAAAAGATAATCATACATATTTATTATTTTAAAAAAGCTTATAATAATTTTGTTATTACTAAAAAATTGGGTCTTTTAAATTTGGAAGCTTAAGTTAGATACCTCATTTCAATAATTTAAAGAAAAATAGCATATGAGTGGATGGAGTTACTCCTCTCTTAATCGGAGATGGTTCGAGCTACGTATATGAATTTTTTCATTAATAGAAAGTACTTCTTAATAAGATATTACGCTTTAACGCAAATATTAAATACCGAATTAAAAGGAAAAAAGAAATAGCACATGGGAATCACTATCATAGTAAATGTTTGAAATTAATTTTGTTTGGAGAAATAGAACAAGTTGTTCTATTATATTATTTTAAGCTATTGTTGCTTTTGTATTTCTTATTCAATTACGCGTTTTACTTTTGAAAATGAAACCATTTTGAATCTTAAAATAAATCACCTTTTTTTTCTTTTTTTTTAATTACCAAAAAAATCACCTTTTTCCCCCTTGTATAGGCATTTGAATATATTTTTGGGTCCGATAAATTTAAATTTGTATCATAAAGTTATATTCTGAAAATAAAACATTTTTTATTTTAAAGATGATTTTTTTTACAGCTCGAACCTGAAATTTTTATTTTACAATAAAATAAATGAGCATAACACTTACCATCTTCTTTTAATCTAAGTATTTCTGCTCTTCTTGGTCTTCCGTTGATATAATTTAAATGGTTTTAATTGTTAGTTATGGATAACTGTGTTGTCTGGAAAACAATATTACTGTTTTTTTAAAATTAATATTATAAAAATCATTTTTCTTCGTATCAAACACACCCCACGAGATTGGGTTTGTGTGTATAGATTATTTTTTTGGACTATATATTCTACCTAACCACGGGACCCAACTGTAGATCGAGCACTGAAAATCCTCTCCTTACGTGACTTTCAACTCCTCATTTCTTTAATTCATAGACATAAGAGGTTAAATTTCAGTTATTGTGAAAGTTACTGAATCAATCTATTTTATTCTGATTCAATATCGAAAACAAAAAGTCAAGCTATGTAGAAATTAAACTTACGATATTAGATTTTAGAGACCCACGTTCTACCAAACTATATATTTTGTTACTTTTTAAAAAAAAACTATAAAATAAAATAATTATTATCATTCAAGTGTTCTATGGAGATGTATATGTAGATTAGATGTAAGCAAAAGGGAAACAATGGAGGGAGCACAAACTTTTGTTCTCCACTCATCCACTTGATAGTACTTGTACTAGTTATTATAATTGATGGCAATTGGTACTAGTTCTTTAGATGTACTACTCCTATAATGACTCAATCGTTGCGATCGATGAAATTGTTTCTTTTTTAATTAGATTAGAAGTCTTCATTTTAAAATTTAAGCATAAAAACATTTTAATGATACATCAGATAAAACTGTTTAAATATGTTAGAAGTCTTGATTTCGAGTCTTACGTATAAAATATCTTTGATATGAATCATGCATTTTTCTGAATGAATTATATGTAACACGAATTTAAATTAATCAAACTTCAATATCAGTCCGAGTCAATCAAGGGAAAACAACAGAATAAGGGTTTTACTTCAATGTCATTTCTACTATTGTCAAGTTGCCATCCAAACCAGTGGGTGAAACTTAATTAAAATTATTGATGACAATTGGTACTAATTCTTTTGGTTGTAACTATCTAATTGTACCTAAAAAAAACAATATACCAAAAAAAAGAGAAAAGAATTATTTGGATGTTCAACTCACTTATTTATTATTGTTTCATCAATATAATTTAATTTAGAATTTTATTACTAGTTGTAATTGCTCAATTTTTTAGTGATATTGTTCACGTTTAATATAGTTTCGTATGATTTTAAAAGTTATTATACAATTTTAAAACATATTATTAAGGTTTAAAAAAACTTTATTTCTGAATGTGTCAATTATCCATGTGTTGCCGATGTGATTAATTATTTGGGTTGCTTCATGGACCGTCTTTAAAGAATTTTGTCTAAACTCATTTAAACGCTAAATTTTGCTCTATCACCATTCAAGAATATTGCATACAAAATAACTCTAATATCAGTTATAATAACTCAATCCATCAATAATATTATATGTCTTAAACTTTAGGATCACACGATTTTAAAGCACGTTACTAAAAGTTTAAAACTTATTTTCTTATATGAACAACACTTTCATACTTTATATATGTGCAATTTGCCAATAATATCACAATAACATATATGTAAACAAAAACTTTTTTATAAATATAAATTAGGAATTAAAACTTACACTCGTGTGGCACACATCCCCTAATATGGAACCTCTTTTATTTTGTTCACATTTTTCCGTTTTCAAGTCTTTAAAGAAATTATTTACGATAAATATAAAAAAAATATTATTCATGTAAAATGTTTATACTAAATCAATAATAATATGATATTATTTTTTCATATGTATAAATTTTCATTACTTAACCACTATTTAGTGATGTTTTTTTAACTTTAATTATATCGTTGTTTTGATCAAATTTTCAAAATATATTGTTTTTGAAAAATATGTTTTGTTATTTTTTGAGACTTAAAGAGTAAGAAATAGTAAAATATGTTTAATTAATCTATTTGAAAAATACTTTTATTAATATTAAAATAATACTATATTATTCAATTTAATAACTCATTATTAGTACTATATTATCCAAATGTCCTTTCACTCATATTCCACCATTGAGTCTGCAATTTTCTCAAAAAAATAAATAAATAATTCAAATATTTCATCTTAAAATAAATATCATTTACATAAAAAACATTATCCAAAAATAAATAACGTTAGAAATTCAAGATGAAAAATTAGGAGTATATTTTTCAACAATCCTCTTATTCTCCATCTTCTTAAATATAGTGTTTAATTTTTAATAAACTATATAACATTTATTAAGATAACACTTATGACAAAAACGAACGAACAATACAATAAATATAAAGATAAATATATATAACACCAAAAAAATAAATCATAACATCATTATGCAGTAAACTTTTCCACCATTTTGGGGGCCTTTTTGTTGAAAAACTTTATCCATAATAATTCATGACAATATTTTGTGGTGCATATTGTGTTATACCCCATCAAACGTACGTAATTTGAAAAAATTTAAAGATGATTTGACAATATCATTACATCTATTCCAACAAAGGATCGGACTCGTTTTGATCGATGAACAAGTTATATCGAAATTACACTTTCGTAGATATCCAGTTCAAATATATGAAGTCTGGTATATATAAATAAACTTGACTTCTTTTTAACCTTAATATTTTTTAATAGACTTTGGG
>NC_028641.1:75342961-75344063 GCF_001406875.1 Solanum pennellii
AGGTTTAAAGAAAAAAAATATATCATTTTGTAATTTTAGTTTTTAACATTTATAATTATAGTATAAGTAATTTTGAGATTGTTAATTAATACGAGATAAATAAATGTGGATGACTTGATTTATAGAAAAGATGTGAGCAAATTATAACATTTTATCCAAATTACGACATGTTGATTGTGAGATAGACGTAAGTGATAAAATTAGGAAAACTTTATATCATATATGGTTTTGAGTATTATTAGATCATATATGTTTGATTCTATCCGATTTAATTTTTATTTTTAACTCTCGAAAAATTTATTGTTATTATACATACAATATCTTGCAAATTACATAGAAGATATAAATCCCATTCTGCAAATTAAATTCAAAGTAACGAGCTCGATTGAGAAGCCGTTGACAAAGGGAATCAATCACTATTCCATATTAATAACTAAATATAAAATAAAATACTTAAATATTTTTTATCGAAATTATTATTCTTATTCCATTAATCAAACGATCGAATTACATACAACAATTATAATAATCTACCCACAAGTCCAAAGGTATAGGACCAACTCTACTTTTAACTTCATTGTCCTATTGTCCATGGATGGCCTTTGCCATCAATGTGTGAAACTCTTAATTGATGACAATTATTGTACTAATCCATGTGGTTGTAGATAGGGAAATTTACCTTAATCCTATGAATTTTATTAATTTTAACGTGTTTAGATATATCTAAATATATGAGATCAAAATTATATATAATATTTTTTAGATACACTGTATTTAAGTGTGTATCTGATATGGTTCGCATATATTTGATATAAGTATAATATATGAATATGTTATTTAACTTGACTTGAAATTACATTTATGCCCTTTAACTTTTGGTGTGCATAAATAGACACTTAAATTTGTATAAAGTTAAACAAATAGATACATGTGTCCTACATGTCATTTTTTATCCTACGTGTATATGCCACGTAGGACTCATGTGTCTACTTTTTCAACTTTATACAAATTTAAGTGCTTATTGTGCATACGAAACATTGAAGGACATAAATATAAAATAAGGTAAAGTTAAAGGACGTATATATATATATATATATATATA
>NC_028641.1:75344565-75402657 GCF_001406875.1 Solanum pennellii
ATATATATATATATATATATATATATATATATTTCTTGTTTAAAAGTAAATTTGAAATAGTAACGTTTGTTAGGAAATTGTTTCCTTTCACAAAACCTTTTTGTGAAAAAAAGTATTCACAACAAACACTTTTCATAAAGTTGGGCAAAAGTTTGTTAGAAGTCCAAATACAAACCAATATGTGAGAGCAAAGGACAATTGATGAGTTTGAGTTTTAGTAATAGAATTACTTTTTAACAAAATATTTTAATTTTAAGTAAGATGTTTTTCGCATAAAATCTGAATTAATCAGACTTGAACATAACTATTGAATTTGAGATAAAATACATGTTAATAGAAAGACGATAGAAGCAAGCCACTAGCTAATGTATGCCACGTTTAAATTGCTTTGCGAACTCCCTTTTAAACTTTTTAGTCTTTGTTTTACTAATTTAGATTCTTCATTTGGTGTTTGATATTTATATCGAAATGAACTATTTTATCAGATGTGATTACCAATTTAAATTCAATAAATAAATGTTGGTGCTTAGTTTAAACACATTGTGCATGATTCATGAATAATGCATATATACTTGGACTTAGCATGATGAGGTAACTTTAATGGATCATTTAAGGATGTCATGTAGTTGATAATGTTGCTTTTTTATTTTAATTAAATGTTTTGATTTTTAATTATAAATATATTAAATTTTTTTGTAGGGAGTGTTACTTTTAAATGACCCTTATCTGGTGTAAATTCAGAATAGTTGAACTCTAGTATAAATATTAAATATTCAATAAAAAATAAATTAATTAAAAAGTATGTTTAATGAAGGGTAAGTTAAATCTTTTTATCGCAATTTTTTTGTTGTGTAAATGAGATATAATATATATTGTTTTTTTATAAAAGAAAATTTTAGTACAGTGACAAAATAAATTTAAAAAAAATGAGAAACTCTCGTAAATAATCACTATAATAAACTTAATTATGTTTTATAGATATAATTTGTATATTTACGTGTTGTACCTACAGTTTAAGTTGTCTCGTTTATATAATTTGCAGATTAGTATAATTCGCAGGTTTATACGATTCATGGGTATATTTGTATAATTCAATCATTTTTGTATAAACTCGAAATAACGAATTTTAACAATTACAAACATTAGAAGCTTAAAGAGTTATACAAATTACGAATTATACAAAAGTTCCGCAAATTATGTCATAAAAATTCTGAAATATACAAACGTGCGAATTGTAAAAAACTAAAAAGGTGAGTCGCGTAATTATGGCTAAAATAGACCACAAATTGTAGCTAAGACAAATTATAAATATATTAACTAATTAACTAGTATATATTTTCTTATGACACAATTTTTTTTTAAAAAAAATTACGCTAGATAATTGGTCCTACTTAGGTGTGACATTCTTGTACTTTGTTTTAAATAAAAAAAATCTCATTAATCTACGATAATAATAATTACTAATTGACACTAACCTCGTGGAATAAACTTTATTGGTAATTAATAAAGTAAATAGCAAGTAAAATCAAATCGAAATGTAAAAGTGAAATTCATATCATAGGAATAATATAAAAATGAAATTGACTTAAAAAAGAGTTACGGAATACAAAGGACATATAACACAACTTTAGCTTATCGAAAATGTTATGAAAATCATATATTAAGATAGTTAATATGTTGAACATTGTCTCATTTGTTCCTCTTTACTAATGATATTACTCATGTAGTTTCTTTGTCCTTTTAGTTAAACTATTGGTTAAGATGAGTTATCCGATTGTCGGTGAATCGGTGATGATTGTCTTCACTTATGTTATTGTCATTTTGTTGTTTCTTTTTGAGTCGAGGATCTATTAAAAACAACCTCCACACTTTTAAGACAGTGATAAGATATGCATACATCCTACTCTTTCAGATCCTATTTCGTGAGATTACAATGTTGGTTTTATTCATATTAAGGATGAATATCATTTCTGAGATAATTAATTTTAGGATAACTTATTTTTCAATTAAACGAGTTCTAATTTTTTAATTCGAAATCATATGTTAATTTATATTTTAAAATATTAATCAAAATACCGAACATGACAAATATTATGGAACGAAGAAAGAAAGAGTATATGACTTGCTCAATTTTACTTTTGTTTTATTGTTACTAAAAATTCACGTGACAAAACAAACAAGCCCTTCATCTCCTCTCACACTATATTTCTCTATTTTTTTTTAATAATAATTCATCTATATTGCCGGCGAAATTTGCCCGGAGATTTTACTGTTTTCCGATCACATCTTCTCAGAGAGATTGTACTGTCAACAGTCTTCTTAATTAGCTCTCTCTTACTTCAAAGTTTTTTGCTGTATACTTGAATTCCTCAACAACCCTTTTTCTTTCAGTTTTTCCGGCTTTTTTTTGGTTTGTTTTGGTTTTGGTTTTGTGCTGAAATGAAAATAGTTGATTGGGTGAATTGTAAGAAATGTAGTTGAGCTGAAAAAGGATGTTTTTTGGTGTGGGGTTTGGTTATTTTTCTGGGTTGTTCTGTTTGCTGTTAATTTAAGCTAAAATATAGCTTGATTTCACTTTTCTGAGTGGAATTTTTGAATAATTTTTGTTCATGATGTATATTTCATCTTTAATTTGTGAAGGGTGTTTATGAGGGGAGAGTTTTCTGTCGATGGAGGCTCGTAATTTTCATGGTCCAGTTGTGTCAAATATGGAGGTTAGTGGGAAGAAGAGTAGGGAGTGGGATTCGAATGATTGGGTGTGGGATGGTGATAGATTTACTGCTGAGCCGTTGAATTCTCTGCCATCAGATTGTAGAAGTAAACAGCTGTTTCCTATAGGATCAGAGATTCCAGAAACTGCTACTGGAATCTTCAATGGTTTTTCATCTGGTGCAGGTGAATTGTCATTAGGAAATGATAAAGGGAGGAAGGAATTGGAGAAAAGGAGGCGGACGATTGTAATTGATGATGATGATGAGCAGAATGGTGAAGCTGGATCCCTCAATTTGAAGCTTGGTGAACAGTTGTATCCTGTGATGGAAGGGGAAGTGGAAAAGTGGGAAGGGAAGAATGGTAAAAAGACGAAAATTAGTGGGGTTTCATCGAATCGTGCTGTTTGTCAAGTGCAAGACTGTCGAGCTGATTTGAGCAGTGTTAAAGATTACCATCGACGACATAAAGTGTGTGAGGTGCATTCTAAAGCAGCAAAAGCTTTGGTTGGGAATGTTATGCAGCGTTTCTGTCAGCAGTGTAGTAGGTTAGTTTTCTAGTAAGCATTTTGCATTTTCATGAACTATTTGTGTTGTTATCTCTAGTTTATGAACCAGTTTAAATATACTAATAAAATTAGAACCTCTAGAAACTGGATACATTGCTTTTTCATATGGCGGAAGATTTAGTTAGTTTCTTGTACTCAATTATTGTTATTGTAGTATTGTGAGTAGTTTCTTTTCTGTTACTATCTGTGTTTAGTTCCATTACTTCTTTTTTATGGATTATTTTTCCTTGAGCTAAGGGTCTCTAGAAATAACCTCTCTACTTCTAAGGTAGGGGTGACCTCACCTTGTGGGACTACATTGAGTATAATATTTTAAAATTTTGTGTCCATCTTATCTAATAGGTTAATCTTTTAGAGAGGAGATAAATTTAGTAACATATTCCTGGACAATGATCATGGTTTGGTTGTTATGATTACTTTCGGCAGGTTTCATGTTCTAGAAGAGTTTGATGAGGGGAAGCGGAGCTGTCGTAGGCGTTTAGCTGGTCATAACAAACGAAGAAGGAAAACACATCCAGAAAATGTAGCTAATGGAGCCTCCGTGAATGATGAGGGGGGTAGCAACTACTTATTAATTAGTCTGCTGAGGATACTGGCCAATGTACAGTGTAAGTCCTTATATGGATTCCATGGTTTTCCTGCGATATATTCATTTTGTATGACAAAAGATGTTGGGAAAATTAATAAGGTGATAGCATTTACATAATAATGTGAGTTCTTTCACTGTACGGTAATTGGCTAGAGTGTTATTCTTTATGTGGTGCAAGAGGGCTAGCGTGCCATTCTTTATGTGGTGCAAGAGGCTGAGAAAGAAAAGAATGTATAGTTGTCCTTTGCCTGGTATAACATCGACTTGATGAATACAACGATGTCTATTCCATAACAGCAGTTCGTCTCTGGGAATAACAGTTGTTAAATCTAACTGATATTGGGTATTGCTTTTTGGTGGCAGGAGAGTTGTTTGCATAAGTTATATTAAGTTTGAATGGCTGAAACATCAGCACAGGTTCTTACTACCTAGTTTAGCTGTTCTGTTTTATCTAAAGGCTACACATGACATTGGGCATTGAGTCATGGACTATGTTGCTCGGACTCTTCAAAAATATTGACGGGTGCGTGTCAGATACACCAAAGTGGTGCATATTTGGAGTATCCAACACAGGTGCAGCAACATTTTTGGAGAATCCTAGCAACATAGGTCAGGGATTAACAGCTGAGTAATTGATGGCCATTAAAATAATCTTGGTGGAAATTATCTATTGATGCTTCTCTACTGGAACTTTAGCCATCAATACTTTTGGACTAGAACAACTGTTTAGGCATGTTTTGTTCTTCAACAAGCTTTTGGGCTCCACAAGAATCATGATCATGTATAGGCACATAGATACTTTTTTAGAGATTTTGGTTTAAATGAATTGGATGAGTTACTTTATGGCTTTTTCTCGTTGTGAAATGCAGTCAATAGCTCGGATCAAACTAAAGACCAGGATCTATTGTCACATCTGCTAAGAAACTTAGCTAGTCTGGCTGGTGCAGCTAATGAGAGGAACGCATCGGGCTTGTTTCCTGCACCTTCAGATCTGCAAAACCCAGGGACATCTATGGAGGCTCCAAAAGAGGTCTGCACTAGATCCAAACATTGATATTGAACCATTTCTCCCTTCAGCTTCTGATTGGATTAATTTGCAGGACTCTCTTAGGCCTAATGCGAATTGTTTGACTATACCTGCATCAGAAGTGAAAGAGAAGAGAATGGACAGGGGCACGAGCGATGCTGAACGTGGAATTTCACAAAATCTTTGTGCTTTACAGCCTGAGACTCTGTGTTGTAGAAAAGAGAGCTTACCTATCAATGCAAATGCCTCAGTCACCACATCTGCACCGTTGAAGCTAAATATCGATTTGAATAACATCTATGATGATTCTCAAGGTGGCATTCAAAAGTTGCAGAATTCTGATGCCTTTGTAAACCCAGGGGCTGCATCTTCTGGCTGTCCTCTATGGATAAGTCATGACCCTCATAAGTCAAGCTCCACAAGAACAAGTTTGAACTCAGGATCCACCTCATCCCTTTCACCATCTAGTTCAAGTGGAGAGGCTCAGGTATGTGTTTTTTTGTTTTTCTATTGGTGTTTACCATTGTGCTTGTATGCATTTGTTTAGCTAATAGACATGTTTATTTGGAGTGCTGATCTTTAGCATCTAATTTGTTCTGGTAGTTCTCAGAATTTTCTCCTGTTTTCTCTCCTTTCTTTATGAAGTATATTTGCAGCTGTAACATCCACATTATTCGTTTTTGTCTGTTGCATGTTTTTTTCTTTGGGTAGGAGAAATGATTTGTTATCTTACTGTACTTAGATAAGTTTTTAGGATTGAGTTGTTAACAGAAGGTCCTATGGTGCTATGTCTGAAATTTCTGAGTATCACAATGCTATAAACAAAATTAGTCCAAGGAGGATGTTCTAACATGGTCCAGAATTGAGGGATGTCACACCCCAAATTTGAAGGAAGGTACCGACACCTGATACCTTAATCTTAGTATTAACCGACTTACATGGACAGAAATCATAACAATATGAACACATTTCACACATCTTGGCACCAATGGCCTAAATGTTTGAAATATCATGGAACACCATAAATTCAAAAATAGTCATTCATACATAAGATCTGAGACTTAAATAAAAGACACTAAACATAAGTTGAACCCACTACGACTAAACATAAGTTGATTCCACTATGTCTATCGAGCTTCTATGACATCACGTATGAAAGAATGCTCCAAACCCTCCCTCCCCTCCCTCCCAAAGAGATGATAAAAAACTAGCCACCACGATCATGAAGTAGGCCTCACCCAAACACTTACCTGAACTGAACAACCGCCATATGTACATCATGGTGTTCAAACTATGTCTGACCAGCTAAGCCGTCTCAACTCTCACCATAATGCCATATGGTTTCTATGTGGGGGTTTGCTAGCAATACAAAGTAGACCCCATTCCATAATGACCATTAGACTACATAACTACACCAGTCAATGTAGTTTCTAGGCATTGAATCCGTATGTTCTAATACCCTGTTTGAGTCTTTGGCCCCTTGGCAGTTTTCCTATTTTCTTGTTCCGTAGGTTCCATTAACTCTGATCGCTTTAGACTTCATACAAATAATCTACCAATCATATTTCCACCATTTCAATACATTGAACCATTTATATAACAGACAATTTAAGCACAACTTGAGCTTAAATTTATTCTAAATTTTCTGGAGTGCTACACTCCATATATTCGCACAAAAGGTGGACAACATGTTATAGAATGATAAGTATTTGTGATAGATTCATTTCTTTTTGTTTTGACAGAAAGGTTAGTTTATTGATGAACCAGCAGTAATATGGTGCTGCAATGTTACATCCAAAAACCAAAAACCAAAGATTCCCTTCGAATTTGCTTTCAAGAAGCCCAAGACATAAATAAGACAAGTTTTGATAAAATATCTGGAAATTGAAAACCATGACTCTAGCAGGCTTCTGTCATTGTTGTTTCCAGTAAGTAAAGTAGTCTAATAAGACTTTCAGCGATCAGCACTTGCACTTTGTCTTCAAAATTGGCTGCCTGTAATCCTAACTAGGATTCAGTACTTCCATGAAATATGGTAAGATTGGATGTTGACTTATCCAATCTGACCTGCTGTATAGACACATTCCATAAGATCCTCCAGTGTTGAGCAAACTTTAATCTGTATTTTACCACCACTACAATGTTCCGTAAGTATGCTCTTCCGAGCTCTATCAGTCGTCTGTCATACAGGCTGCTAAATTTACTTGTAAGATATACAATTGTCCCGTTTATTTGTCACGTGAACTGCTGGCAATGAGATATCTGTTTTGCAGTAAAATCCTTTCTCTTTGAGAAAAAAATGGCTTGGTTGTATTTTTGGTAAAACTAAAAAGGGGAAAGACTCAAATATGCCTTTGAGAAAAGGTTCATCTATGCCATCTGTTTAAAGTTTGGCTCGTCTATGCCATTTCCGTTTGGGAAAAAGACTCATCCATGCCATTATTTATAAACTAAAAAAAGTTTCAGTTTTGCAAAACCAATGTTTACACGTGGTCAATTATGATTTGGCCACGTCATTGATTAAATCATTTATTATAAAGAAAAAGGCTCAAATGTGCCATCGAACTTTGAAAAAAGGCTCATATATGCCATCAAACCTAAAGTTTGGCTCAACTATGCCATTTCAGTTAACAAATAATGTTATAATGGCATGGATGAGCCTTTACTCAAACGGAAATGGCATATATGAGCAAACTTTTAACGGATGACATAAATGAGCCTTTTCTCAATGTTAAATGGCATATTTGAGCTTGGAGTTTGAATCAATGTGTTTTTATCATTAGGTTGCTCTAGGCTGTTTGTGTCTGTAGGGCTAGTCAGATACAGAGAAGAAATGTTCAGTGAGTTTGATTGCTAACACTTGATACATCAATGTATAAAGATTATTTGTCTCTTAACTACAAGATTGTGACTAATTTTCAGAGTCGAACGGATCGTATTGTCTTTAAACTTTTTGGGAAAGATCCTGGTGAAATTCCCACAGGCTTGCGGAAGCAGGTATTTTTGTACTCTTGCTGTAATATGCTTCTATGGAAGTGTTCTCATATTTCTTTCATCTCAATATGAAATCCAACCTTCTCTATTCCTGGACATTGCAGGTTCTTGATTGGCTATCACACAGTCCTACAGATATTGAAAGCTATATTAGACCTGGTTGTATCATACTAACATTATATCTTCGGATGGATAAACCCATATGGGAGGAGGTAGCTTTTTTTTTTTTTAGAAGTCTATCACTTCATTTCCTGAGAGGAAGAATGGAGCAACAAAAGTTCTATCTGGGTTTGTTGTTTCAAAATAAAGGGAAAGGAAAGAGAAATCATGTTGGTCAGAGTGGACAATATTTTGGCTAAATGGAAGCTAAAAATGAGTGTGAGATTAACTTTTATGATACTTTAAATGAGGGTATCGCTTTAGTTGTCCCGTAAAGTTGTGTTTTCTGTAAGCTATTCCTAGTACCTTTTAATGAAATGAAACTAGCAAATTAAATTTACTTAGGCCACACATCTGCTCTTTCCTTTTCCTTCTGTTTCCTTTACCATTTCCTTGTGTTCTGTTATGCTCTTATTTTAACAAATGGTGCACCTAATTGTTTTCCCTTTTGCAGCTTTATTCTGATCTTAACTCTAGTTTGAGGAAACTTCTTAATGCATCCGCTGGTTCATTTTGGCGAACTGGATGGGTTTATTCTAGGGTGAAGGATCGAGTGGCATTTTTGTTTAATGGTATATTTGCTTCTGTCATTGTATCCTTTCTTGATCCATGTTCTCTCCTGTCATGTCTTTTATCCACAGTTGCGCATCTGATATGAACATCAAGTCTTTGTTTCTGTACACCACAGGGCAGGTTGTTCTGGACACTCCCTTGCCAAGCCATAGAAGCTGTGGGATATCAATCATCAAACCTATTGCAGTTTGTGCCTCTGAAAGAGTTCAATTTTTGGTCAAAGGCTTCAACCTATCTCGTCCCACTACAAGGTACCTTTGGTATTTGTTTGATCCTAAAGGCGTTCTCCCTTTTCTATTGTTCTATGCTTAGCTGGTTGGAGTATCTTGAGCTAGTTAATTGATTCTTGGTTTTTCTCCACCTACCGTTTAGGTTTCTATGTGCCATGGAAGGAAAATATCTAGTTCAGGGGAATTGTACTGATGTGATGGTAGGAGCTGATTCTTGTATGGACTATAATGAGATCCAGTCTCTTAGTTTTCCTTGTACTGTGCCAAATGCTACTGGAAGAGGGTTCATTGAGGTGATTTTTTTTCTCCTTAATGCTTATTTTTTTCCCTATCCCGGAGCAATCCTGTTCGGTTTATTGTGAATGGAATTTGATGCTCGTTGGCTTGCTGATGACTCTCAGTTTTATGTTATACGTAATTCATTGAAGACTCAGGGAGAAGGATCAGCTTTTGGTCTCTATGTGCACAGAAACCTAGGCTTGGGTTGATAAAATATAAATGTATTTGCCTATCAGGAAAAAAGAAAAAGGAAATCTATTTGTTTTTACCTCATTGCAACATGCAAACTATTATATACTCTCATTTTTGGTTGGACCCCCTGTTACTACCATGTGTTGCTTTTCATAAGATCACAGATTCTGGTTCATACTTCAGATCACGTCTGTAGTTACCTGATAAAGTAGATTGTCTGAGTAAAACGTTATATCTCAATCTCCTTTTTCTGCATAAAATTGACTATATTGGATACACTTTATTCTATTTCTGAAATGTAGGTTCATTATCTTTGACAGATTGAGGACCATGGTCTTAGCAGCAACTTCTTCCCATTTATAGTTGCAGAGAAAGATGTTTGTTCTGAGATTCGTACATTGGAGAGCATTATTGAGGCTGCTAAAATGGACGATGGTTTTCTGCGAGGAACTGAAGAATTTCAAGCCAGAGACCAAGCGCTGGACTTTTTACATGAACTGGGTTGGCTGCTTCATAGATGTCATTTGAAATTTAGAGTGGGTTCTGGTGCCAGCTTGAATCTCTTCCCTTTTCAGAGATTCCATCGGCTTATAGATTTCTCCATTGACCATGACTGGTGTGCTGTAGTAAAGAAACTGTTGGATGTCTTCTTCAATGGCGTTGTAGATGTAGGACAACAGTCATCGCTTGACATTCCATTGCAGGAGGTTGGCATCCTTCATCGAGCTGTGAGGAGAAAGTGCAGATCTATGATAGATGTCCTCTTGAAATATCGTCATCATGGAGCTTTTGACAAATCAGGACTACAAACTCAACAAGATGATCGTGGCTATTTATTTAGACCTGACGCAGTGGGTCCTGGGGGTTTGACTCCACTTCATGTTGTTGCTAGTCTTGCTGGCTATGAGAATATTTTGGATGCATTAATTGATGATCCAGGACAGGTATATTTTTCTTTTTCTATTATGTGCATTTGGCTTTTTTGCAATGAAAACACACAGTCCCCTCAATCCACCGAAAGGAGGTGTGGTTTTGTGTGTGGGGGGGACTGTGGAGCATGATAAGATCAGCAATAGCCTTCACTCTTTTCCTTGTTATCAGGGTTGGTATATTGGCACTCCCATCCGGGGTGGCCCCTCCCTGACAATATGTACTTTGGTTACTGTAGCGAGACTTGACCACCTGAACCAAGAAACCTGTGCGAAATTCACTGCTTGATGCACCTTTTGATATGTTTCAACCTCTAAGAAGAAGTATGCATGGCTTTTTGTGCTCTTCACTGGAGCTAATTAGGATGTATGATGTTACCTAATTGGGTTTATCATCATTGCCTTAACAATTGAGGAGCAAAAACACCCCTCATGCAGTTGGGGGTCATTTGGTTGGAGGTATTACGAAAACTAGTACAACTATAAGTATGTAGATTGATTAGAGCCAGAAGGGAATAGGAATACGAATATGGTTAGCTGTATAAAAAAGACGTATTAAATAACTAACACAGTGTTTAGTTGATGATATTAAATAATAGGCATCAAGCAATACTATTATCTATGTATTATTTTATACGAGATTAGAATGTGGAGTAAGAATGCGCTTGTTCGCAATACGAAGACAAAAATGCCCTTAAATTGTGGATGACTCCTAACTCTGTGAATTGTGCTTGCTCCGACTTAGTGCTAGACTATTTTTCCTGTATCAACATAATCACTTTTTACCTGTTCAAAGAAAACAAAGATGCCTTTAGAGTAGATAATCCTTACAAAGCATTCCAGATTTCATTACTCATCATATTACAATCCCTACATTATTATCCACCGTGTGTGTAATTATGGATTTATTACTATACTGTACAAACAACTCCTACATTATAATTCCTGCATAACTAGCATGTAAACCAAATGACCCCCTATTAGTACATAAATAGATATCCTTGCTTTCCGGGAATAAGGGACTTAACTGTATTCTCTTTTCTAAACTATGACTACACTTTGCAGTTAAGAGTATTTTCCTGCACCTGCTCTTTCTTAGGCTTTAGCTTTCTGAGTATATGTCTCTGTATGGTCATGAGTGTTCTTTTTAAATGTTTGACCATCTCATCTATAAGCTTAAACTATTAGAATGAGCTCACTTTTATTATTCAATTGTATTCTCAACACGTCCACTCACGTGCGGCCCTGATTCTTGTGGAAATTCTTTTAATAATGGGTGGTGGTAAGATTCTCAACACGTCCCCTCTAGTGCGGCCGTGATTCTTTTTCATGAGCCAAGCACGTAAAAATTCTTTTTGATGCCGTATTGAAGTGTGTGACCTTTTCATCTAAAAGCTTATGCTATTAGAGAGAGCACACTTTTATAATCTTAATTTATTCTCAACATGTTCAATTACTGAATAAGAGGCACTCTGGTATATTCATATACACAAGGATGTCTGTGTTGTAGATCTTTCCTTTGTTTTATTTTCTGGTTCCATCGTTTGGAATGAAATGAGTTAGGCAGGTGTTTCAAGGAGCTGACGAATTATGATTGTTTTCTTCAGGTGGGAATTGAAGCTTGGAAAAGTGCCCGTGACAGTACTGGACTGACACCCAATGATTATGCATGCCTGCGAGGCCATTACTCATACGTCCATATGGTCCAGAAGAAAATCAATCAGAAACCAGGTGATGGACATGTTGTTCTTGATATCCCTGGTTCGTTGTTGGATAGCAATCTCAAGCAGAAACTATCAGATGGTCATAGGTCAGTAAAAGTAACTAGCTTTCAAACTGAGAAGTCTTTAGGGAAACCAATTCACCGACAATGCAAACAGTGCAAGCAGAAATTATCTTATGGAAACTCAGGAACATCACTTGTATACAAACCGGCAATGCTTTCAATGGTTGCAATTGCTGCTATATGTGTTTGTGTAGCTTTGCTATTCAAAAGTTCACCGGAGGTTCTTTATTCGTTCAGACCCTTCAGATGGGAGCTGCTGAAGTATGGCTCCATCTAAAATAGGTACAGCCTTAATGTTTTAAGAAGATAATATAGGGATGCCATGGCTTGTTTTTTCTTCTGAATTAATATGCCACGATATAATTGGGAGAGCTCCAACTCTGTATATTTATTTTGTCGAATTCATCATAATATACATAAGAAGCTTTAACTGCAAATAGGAAATTTGAACTTTTTATAAGTTGATAGCACTACTTGAATAGGACTGGCCACTGGGATTGCAGTCGTAGACGCCTCAGATCTGTGCCCGAATATGTTGTGTAAGATAAGTAAATTGCTTTGTATTTTAACTATATGGACTGCTAATTGCCTGCATCTATGGTTTTAGAACACATTTTTCTTGCTATATTGATCTTTCTTAGCTACCATTTAGGTAAAATATGGACAAGTTATTACATTTTTCATCAACATTGTTTCTTTTTAACTGTTTTGTATAGTTTTAGTATAATTGTCAAACTTATGATTTCTTATTTGTACCTACTTGTTTGAAAATCTTTATCCAACATATTGGAGGAATAACTTTTCAAAATGTCTCTTGAAAGTTCTAGTGTTGCTAGTGTTTCATGGTATAAAAGGTTAAGTTGCACGGACTTCTTACTTTTGATGCCACTGTGTTGGATGAACTTACTATTTTAGAGAATTCGACATGCATTTGTTGATATTTTTTGAAATATAAATTTAAGCAAATTAAACTATAATTGTTTGCCTTCGAATTGTACTAAGAAGCAGAACATGATAGCGTAGCGTGTAAAAGGAACTCTTGAATTCCTACGAATCAAATTATTAAATGGTGAGTTAATGCGAAAGCAGGTAAAAGCAAATTAAACTCATCTTCGTTAGATCTTGTTGGCTCAACGGGGCTAGAGCTTTCATTTTGGTTTAATGCCGGATCTTCACCTTTAGTTAGAAGTACAAGTAAAGGTCTCCGTTTTCATTTTGGTTCAACGCCGGATCTTCACTTTTAGTTAAAAGTAGAAGTCGTTTGCTTCACGTCGAAAGAGAAAGTTTGCTCCACGTCGAAAGAGAAGTAGTAAAAAAGTATTGATATAGTAAAAGGAGAATGACTCAAATTTTATCAAACATGTATATTTTTTTAAAAAAAATAAATTATGAATGGTTTTACTAATTTCTAATAAACTTTTATCAAACCTAATACATTTTTATTTTATTTCCAATATTTCAAAGAACACTTTTTTGCCTCTTTTCCTTTTTTTTTTCTCCGGCTGCGTTTCATTTTTATTCGAAAAAATAAATTTTCATTTTTAATTGTAAATTTTATAATATTTGAAAGAAACAAACTTATCATCTTCTATTTATTTTTCACCATTAAATATTCATTTTTAAAGAACTCAACTCTAAAGCAACATTAATAACTAGTACAAATATTTAATGGTAAAGTGCTTATTTAAATATTATTTCTTAAATAACTTATAAAATTCAAAATAAATAATTAAAATTATAAAAAAAGACGAAAACACACATAAATTATTAATTTCATTTGTTTACTAATTAATAATACTCTAAGAAAAGAGTATTTATTTTAGTGTTGGTGCCGGATCGAAGAAAAATCCATGGCGGCTCGGCAAATTCAGAAGCGAATTCTGAGTGTTCTCTCTACCAAAACCTACATCGCTCAAGGTATACTTCCTCTCTAGCTTTTGCACACAGATAGTTAATGAGCCCCAAATTTGGATTTTGTCTTTTTTGTGGTAAAAATCTCAGCTTTTTATCATTCTGTATTCAATGTTTACGCAGTAAGTATAAACCCTAAAAAATGCCTTTTTAATTTTGTTTTTCATGATAGGCTAAGCTAGTGATGTATAGAGGCAAAAAGGGTCAAAGATTTTGATTTTGATGTATTTAGTTGTATGGAAGTAAATGAAGTGAGTTATCTCTACTATGATCTAATTTATAATCTTTCTGTATTATTTGAATTTATGCTTTCAGTTTTTATTGTTATGTTATTTGAGGTTGTGAATTTGGGGAAGTGAAGGCATATGTCAATTGAATTTCGAGTGTGTTTTGGTATAAAGGAACATAATTTCGTGTTGAAATGTTTCTAAATCTAAAATTTGGAAACAATTTCAAATGAAGTATTGGAGAACAACATAAGCGAAGGAAGTAGTTTTGTGATATGTTTTGGTTGCGAATTATGCCTTATTTCATACCAAACACATCCGAAAATCAGCTTTCTGAAATGGAAGTTATTTGAGAGTGTTGATTTAAGCATAACGGGATTTGAAATGTCTAGGGTTAAATTCGAAGAGAGTGAGTTCCTGGGGTGGTTCGACTACCATGAGTGAGATTCCTATGTGGCTGTTTTAGGGAAGAATGTAAAAGCTCCTCGTTGTGACTCTCGGGGCTTGCTGCTCAACCAGCACTTTTATCAGTGGTACATTATGTGATGCATTTGTGTGAGTTAACACATATTGAAGTAATTGAATAGTTTCATCATTGATACTATCTGACCTGAATATTGTAGAGAAGTTGTAACTCATTTTGTTTAGATTGTCCATGTTTTAATTCTTACTAAAGCTTTTAAAGGTTGACTCTGAACTCTGAAGTTTGAGTAGTGGTTGTTTCATTGGCTTTGTTATTTCTTTCCCAGTTCCGACCTCGAATCGATATTCAAATCCCAATTTACCCCTCCCTTAAACCTAGGGCAAAATCACTAATTTCTACCCATAATCCATGATTTAGATGCTAAAGTTAGCGTATAATCGTCTCCTCAACGTTATATGATATTCCTTAGCCGATTCTCTTTCCTGTCCATAACTTTGGTCTCCCAAAACTGTGTTGGAATGTTGAGAATCCTTAACAACACTTCTTACCTAAGCCACTGGCCCTCAAGTGGCTAAGTCCGCAATTACGAGGTCCCTCTTGCAAACGCAGCTGCACCAGAAAAAGTAAAATCTGCAACATGCTTAAATGTGAGATCTTGCCTCAAAATCACCTGAGCTCCTCAAATCCCTAACATCCAGCAGGTCTCAAAATACTATATGGACTTGAAGGAAGTCTCAAATCATGGAATGGGATTCAAATACTCAAAATGAAGGGTGGCTTTCGGACAAACTTCTCTTATTTTAGAAGCAATTGATAATTCAAATAATATGTTTTGTTATTCTCAGCTGTGTGTAATTTATCCTTTTGATGTTTTTGTTATAATATTAGTATAAATACTCTGCGTTGTGCGTCTCCACCTGTTCTTTGTGAAGAACTTGTTACTAAGATTCTACCGCGTTTCTTACTTTTTCCAGGATTACCATGGAGTTCTGTTTCTCCTTCAAGGTCATCTTTTGGCATGAACGATATATTTTCAAGACGGTGTCTTCAAACAGTTGCAGGAATCACCAAGCAGGCTGTTGAAGTAGGGGAAACTAATAAAAACTGTGATCCAGATACTAATACCGATTCTGCTGCTGCAGTTGTTTCTAGTATCAAGAAAGAGACCACATACAAGTACACTGTGCAATCTAATCTTAAAACCTCCCCAAGACATGACCTGATGATGATCTTCACTTGCACAGTATGTGAAACCAGAACCATGAAAACAGTTTGTCGCGAGTCATACGAGAAAGGTGTAGTGGTGGCTAGATGTGATGGTTGTAAAAACATACACCTTATTGCTGATCGTCTCGGGTGGTTTGGTGAGCCTGGTAGCGTGGAAGACTTCCTGGCTGCTCGCGGAGAGGAAGTGAAAAAGGGCTGTGTTGATACTTTAGGTTTTACACTCGAAGATCTGGCAGGAAAGAAAACACTGGAAACTATTAGGGGAGAAGTAGAATCCAAATCTGAGATTTAGAAGTCAAATCTGGAGATTGAAATTAAACAAGTTGATTTTGTAATGAACATTGAATATGCAAGTCTATAGTTACTTTGACAATTCTTACAGCTTTTATTTGCTTATAAATATACAAATTTAAGAGACTGATTTATGAAAACCCCATAAGCTTCAACCAACAGCTAAAGTAAGGAGGATTGTTCAAGTCTGATAAGGAGCTCATGTTCTCATACCTGTGCGATTGATCATGAAATGATTAACGTTACTGATTTATATGTATACCATATGATTAAACATGTATTTAAGAAGAGCTTTTAAGAAATATCAAATTAGGTTGGACTGTTAAATTTGATAAGGAAGGATTAGCAAGAAAATATTAATAAGGTTGTGTTTGGTAAAGCGGAATATATATATTTAAATAATCAGTTAAGGACTCTCATGAAGATGATACGCCAGTATACTAGAAGAGATAAGATTAGAAATGAAGATATTTGAGACAAGGTAGGGATAGATTATTCAATCAGTCGTACATATGACACATTTTCAGCTTATTGAGGACATAATCTTAGATAGAAAGTTATGGAGGTCGGATTAGTAGGTAGTTAAGTATCGTCTTATTCTCCATTCATTCCAATAGTATTAACATCATTTTCGTAGTTTTTTCTCCCTCGATTTTTGCTGCTACATGTAGTTTATTGCACTTTGACTATTCTTTTGTTTTGTTGTGGTTATTGTTGTTTTTCTCTATATGCTTTAGAATGCCTTCAATATTATTGTGTTATATTTATTACTTAGTTTCTCCTTTTTAATTTGCTTTGATATGTGTTATTTGTATCGAAGAATTTTCAGACATAATTTCTCTGTTTTTGAATAGTAAAAGTAAGATCTACATATATTTTATATTCTTAAATTCATTTATAAATTTACTCCGAATATATTATTGTTATTAGAATATAAATATTTTGATTAGTTGACAAATACAAAGAGGAGTAAGAAAATTGTTTACTTCTTTAAAAATATTTTCTTTACTGCCAAACAACCCTCATGTGCATAATTATTGTATACTATAATGTAATGGTAGTTTTAAAAAAAAAACTTTTTGTGCCTTGTATAAATGAGATACTAATTGCAAATTAGTGGATGAAAAGTTTGTGAATTTAAAAGGGTATGATTTACCTTCACTAAATTGTGAGACAAAAACAAATTTCACCCAATGTAATAATCGTGAAATATATTATATTTTTTCATTTTTAAATTATTTTATCATATTTTTTATATATTCATAAGGAAATATTTATAAGACGATTTAAAAATCTTTTATCCTTATTTATTCATTAAAAAATAAATACATCATTACTCTATTCAACTATAATACTTTTCTTAAAAAGACACTTGAATTTTGTAAAAATCTCAGGAACACCTTTAACAAATTAAAAATGGTTAAAGTGTCCCATTTTTCGGTGAACCCATGTTTAAGAAAGGAAGTGAATACACGCGCCAACGAATACTTACAACGTGTCAATTTTTTATTTTTTTATGTTTTTATATTTGTTATTCTTATTCTATCTGTTTTCTTTAAAAAAAATAAAAATCTCTATTCTTCTTCTTCTTCAATGTTCAGTTCTTTCTTCAATATGTTCAACTGCAATGGTGATCTATTTTTTACGCCGCCACCAATTCTCTACCATAGCCGCCAGCGACTCTCTACCACCCACACACTTTAACACCATCTCAACTCTGAGGGTGTAAAAGTAGATGAAGAAAAAAATCATAAAACAAATAAAAGTAAAAGAAAATAACATTTTAATTAAATAAATGTTAAAATAAATAAATAATATTTTTTTACTTGTCTCACTCGCTAGTGGCGAGTGAAGTACACTTCATGTGCCACTTAAGATCATAAAAGGATAATAAATTCACTCTGAACAAGAATAAAGGGGTATATTAGGACCTTTTCAAAGAATCAGTGTCTTTTTTTAAAAAAGGGAAAAGGGTCTGATATACACCTCAACTTTGTCATTTAGAGCTGATATACCCTTTGTTATGAAAGTGGCTCATATATACCCCTACTTGTAAACAAATGGCTCACATATACCCTTTTCTTCTAACGGAAATGAAAAAAATAATAATTTTAATCTAAATTTTTATTATTTTTTTCTAAAAAATATAATCTCATATAAGTAAATTTAATCCTCGTCAAACATATTTTTTTTGACTTTTTTTTGTTTCAATGACTAATTTATAATTATTATTTTGATAATCAAATTTATTTATGTTTCACTAATATTCTTGTAAAACTTATTGTAGATGACCAGATTTTTTCTTCGAATACGAAATTAAATTACAATATACACACAAAAAATAGTTTAATTTTTTTTTCTTTGAACTAAGGACTGAAAGAAAAAAATAAAATAAGAATAAGAAACTCAAATAATTATAATAAAAGAAGTCAAAAAATAATTTATGTATGAAAAAAATTAAAATATACCTTGAACTTTGATAGAAGAATCATATATACCCATAAATCATTTTTTAAAAAAAATTAGAAGTAATAAATATAAAATTTAAAACTAATTTTTTAACTTCCATTAAATGAAGGGTATATGTGAGCCATTTTGTAACGGCAGGGGTATATGTGAGCCGTTTGTATAATGGTAAGGGCATATATGAGCCACTTTTATAACGAGGGGTATATCAGCTCCAAATCATAAAGTTGAGGAGTATATCATACCCTTTTCCCTTAAAAAAATGTTATAGTTGAAAGGTTTAATGATAGAATTTTCTCTTCATTAAATATTTACTTTATTTATGTGTCATCTCCATATAATTTGCACATTTATAGTTTTCAAAAACAATCATTCTAAGGACAAAATAAGAAAATACAATTAATTTTGTCTTTAATACTATCTCCGTCTATCTTTACTTATATTATCTTTTGAATATAAAAATTCAATGTTATGAAAAATGACTATAACTAATGATAAAAGTTAAATTAGAAACTAAGTAATAAACTATTTTTTTTTGAAAAATATATAAATAAAATTAAATATCTAATTTTAGTATAATCAATAAAAATAAATAATTTGATATAACTATATATATAATTAGAAATCACAATAAATAATTTGAGGGCGGAGACATCAATGATCAATCCGTTTAGGTTGATCCCAAGTTAATCTCAGCCGTTGATCTTCCTCTTGTAGTATCAAGTAGTGACCCGTTTGGGGAAATGGGTCAAAAATATGTTGTAACCGAAAAAAAAGCTGAAGAACTCTTATATTTTGTTTTCATCAGCTGAATTAAGCTCTCTCAGCCTGAATTTCATCTGAGCTCCGATCAGTTTTCGCCGCAGTTAAAGGTCAGCTTCCGTTTCTCTTCTCCCCGCCGGTGAAGTTAGTGTATGCTCAATTTTCGTTTAATTTCTTCAAATTTCATGCATTTCTGTACACGAAGAACATGTATGAATTGGAGTTGTTTTTTTGGGGAAAATATCGAAAACTCATGAGTTTACTGAGCTGTTAGTTTTATGTCTCTGTAAAATTTCAAAATTGAAATGCAGGTAGTGGAAAATTTAGGCCTTTTGTTTTCTACTGGATTAGGTGAATTGGTTGCATTGGCACATTTAGTGCTTAATTACTGCTAATTTTAAGTGAAATTATAAGCTCTTTCTTGTTAAAATGTTTACTTGGTTGGAATTGATTTGGACTAGAATGATTAGTTCATATAATCACTCCTAATTGAGATATGAGTATACTGGGTTGTACAAGAAGTGGTTTTGGGTATTGAAATAATGAAAAGACAAATGCACTAGCTTGATATTTTGGTATTATTCCACATAGAATAGCTTTACGATTTTCCAGTGAAGATTTAGTTAAGAATAGAGTTTAATTTGTTTTATAAACTAAAAATAGCTTTTTCCAATTTGCTTTATAAATCTGGGCTGTAGTGTTTGCTTTGAATACAGCAAGGACTACACCTCAAGCATAAGTAAGTTGGCGTTCAGTGTTTGCTTTGAATACAATAAGGACTACACCTTAAGCCTGTGTAAGTCGGGGTTTGCTATATGATCCTTATAATGTTTGCTTTGAGCGACTCAGTAATTTTTGGTTGCAGGATGATATGCTGATTCTCTATCCTTGTGTTTCTATTTATCGATATTACTTTTCCATGCTGCAACAGGCTCAAGGAAAGCACTGTTTTATGCTTTTGCTGTGGCACATAAGAGACAGTTCTCTAGCTTTGCCCTGTCCAGTTTCACATTAAAATGGTATACATATGAAAATTTTAATATGTCTGATGCTATTATGTTGCTTCATTCTTAATTATTCTTTGTTTTACTCTAGCGTGAATATCCAGATAGTGAAAACTCTTCAAAGCCTGAAGGTGTGAGTGGAATCATGCCTAAAGTTGAAGATCCATATTCCGAATTTCCATCTCTATACACATATACAATGCCTATGGGGGTAAGGAAAGAAAAATGCATTTAGCTGAGTTTTCAACTCCTTGGTAATATGGTTTTACTGTCAGGTGGTAGCATTAATATTCATCACCTCTGTAATCATCATATTTTGTGACGCTAATGCATCTGTAGGACAATATTGCAAGCTCATCAGGCAGCAATGTGAGGTCATCTCTTCTGACCATGGGTTTTAAGGCATCACTTGTTGATAAAGCAATTGAGGAAAAGGGTATGTAGTGAGCAGTAACTTCTGTTTTTATCTATTACGAGATTGTGTTGGCAAATAGTTTTCTACTGAATTTTGGAGAATTAGCACCAAGTATACCACCTTAAAAAAGAAAAAAGAAAAAGAAGACCAACTCATAGATTTTCTTCAAAAGTTTTGGTTGTTATTACAGTTGGATAATTTTTGAAGAGATATTTTCTTTTCAATCTAGGTGAAGACAACATTGACTTGTTACTGGAGACTCTTTTTGCAAAATCTGTAAGTAACTATTTATAATGTATGGTACTTCTTTGATTCTGCTCATTTCTTGCCTGAAATAACGTGTTGATGCAAAGTGCTGCTCCTCTTTGTCTATTTAGCACCCTCAAGACCTTTTAACCGCTGGCAACTTTAAACTTCTTATCACAACTTCTCTTTTCGGTGTTTATTTCCCGGAAAAGAATGAACAATAACTTAATGAATGAACGATAACTTAATTTATTAAGAAGATAGATAAATAAGAACACGCAAAAGGTAACGGCTGCCCTTGTCATCAAGAAAAAAAAGTTAGGAAAGTAAAATCACTACTTCTTGGGTCCTCATCATGTAGTTAGGTAGCTATCAAGTGCCCCTCTACAAATGTTTGCTTATGGTAAAGTGAGCAGTACTTCCGCAAAATGTCAGCAATATTTCTGAGTCTTAGGTTATCTACAATGCAATTGTTTTGCAGATCATAAATGAAAAAAATTAGGTATGTTGGTCTATCTCCCTAATCAAATATGTATCTTTCCCTTTGGTTTTCCCCATAATGCTGTCCAATCTTTAAAAGTTCAAGATATATACACACTAAGAAGGACCTATTTTTTGTCTTTTCAATGCAATTTTTCTCAGCTCTCTACTTTAGTTTTTCAAAAAACAAAGACGATAAAAGTATTTCTGTTGTAACTTGTACCACATGTTCACCAAGCAAATAAATGGTTCACTTTTCAGTCTTTTCTCTTAAAGACACCACCCGGGGTCAAACTTAGCTTAGCTCCTGCTATTTTCTATAATTTCTATAGTTTAAGGTTCTTTGCTTTTGGTATTGAGTTATTTTATGCATCTGTACAACTTCTTTTCATGTTTTCATAGGACAGCTTCTGCTTCACATAGTTGGATGATTTTCTTGAGTTTCTTCCATTTTCCTCTATTTAAGTTTCTTGTTCTGTTAGGTTTGACATTAGAAACAAAAGGTAGTAGATTCGATGTGTTCAATAGAAATGAAGTTTCACTTCACTAATTGTGCTAATCATGGATGCAGAATATTGTGCCACTCAGTTCCTGATTTGCCTCAGAATAACCAGAATTGATTGTGGTTTGCGTGTTTAACAGGATCCTCCTAGAGCAGAATCATCAGACTCTCTGGATAGTTTGTTTTGTGATGACGAGGACATAAACAGTTCTGCCAAGTATGATGGAAATGCACATATAAAAGAGGTAAAGGAATATGGCTCTATGTGGTGTGAGTTATGTGCTTTTTATAAATGTTGGTTGATACGTACTGGTTGAAATGAATAGTAGTTTGTAGTAATTATTTTTTGAAATCAGTAGTGTTGTATTCCTCAGCATTAAGGATATCCTGGTGACCTCCAAAAATTCATACATAGAGGGGCTAGGTAGGCCAATTACGAAGATCCTAGCATATCTACTAGTTGCAGTACCTCCTCTATACATTCCTGCTTACACCAAAAATACAAATATGCAATACAATTTTCTCTAACTTTCTGTATGGAGTTTGATTTGTTCTCATAGCATCTTCGATTTATTTCCTTCCATATTGACCACCTTATACAAGCTGGAATAATTCTCCACCACTTTTTTTTGGCTTTTACTTCCTCCTCTTCTGATCCAGCAACTCAACAGGTCAGCAGTATCAATATCAATGTGTACCCCTACTTTTCACACTGATGGGTATTGCTATTTCATACTAGACGTGGAAAAAATTGTGGACTTCAGACTTGTGCATATCACTTTTCACTCTGTATGCCACTTATATATATAGGAATAAAAGCCACACAATGGATCCCGTGGATTACATGCTTGGGGCTCTTAGCCTATTTTTTGTGATTATATTAGAATTAAGAAGGATAATGACGAATTCCGCTTGGGCTGTCTCCACCTTTTTCTGTTGCAGGAGCCTGATCCCTGTATTGGAGTTTGTGATGACAAGAGAGTTTCTTTGTTGGCAATGAGTTTCTCTTTGGACGAAGTTGAATTTGCAATTAGTAAACTTGGTATGTGAAATAGCTGTAGGTTTTTGTATTTTTAAAAATGCTCTTGGAATTGTGTTGTAGTATCATGGGTTCTCAACTCTTCTTTTTTAGGAAAAGTAAGCAAGCATTAATCTTTTTTTTTTGAAACTGGTAACTTTTAGCATTAAATTAAATTAAAAACAAAGCAGCCTGGCACTAAGCAGAATCCTCCTAACTGTGCTCCATAGATGATAGTGAAGTCTGAGCATGAGTAATTCTGCTTGTATTTGTCAATGTTCTAGTCACAGAGAAATGTTGTTTACTGTACTAGTTTTCCTAGATTTTGGAACATTGGTCTATCCAGCTCTCCAGGCAATGCAACCATAAAACAGAAAAAAAGAGAAAATGGTAGCAGAAAACCCCGAAAGGTTTCTAAATATGCAATTTAGTCCTTGAAGTATGATTTTCGTTTTAGTCCTTGCATTTCTATTATGCTTATCGTGATTCTTAAAGTAATTTTATTTGCATTTTCTGGCCGGTCAAGTATGAATTGTGTTACTTCTAGGAAGCAAAACTTGAAAGTGTAAAGAACTCAACAATCTTAACGTTTTGGATAAATTTCTTGTTCTTTCCTCTTAATTCTCTCAAGGCAGTCCTGCATCTCTCCTTCTATTGCCCTTCCTCCCTATAAGCCGAAACCCGTATTAGCCCTCACTGCTCTGAGATGTCTCATCTCTCAATTATCATGTTACTTCCCAGTCTACTCCTACTTGTTCTCTCCCGTCCCTGGCCACATCACCACTGAATTTCTGTCTTCTGAGAGAGTTAGCAGCACTTTATCTCTCCTTCTTTATATTTGCTCCCTAGTGTCTCCCTGCCCTGAGCCTGTTGCAGCTCCTCTTCACTCTACTCCACTACCCACCACTCTTGCTCCTTGCAGCACAGTTGCTTCCTCAAACTGATGTCCCAGCTGTTTGACCATTAGTCAGTCCAGGAAAAGTTAAAGTACTAGGTACTCTGTCATTTTCCCATCTCTGAAGTTGTGCCATACAGTCAATCCCATCATTTTTGATGTTTTTATGCGCCCGTTGTGTAAAAGTTTCATGTGACATTTAGCAGAACCAAATTCAGATATTTTGTTACTCATGTGGCCTAGAAAACCTTGTTCTTTTCTAATCCCATCTTTAGAGCCTGTGGAAAATTGTCAGTGTCAATGATATGCAAGGAGAGAAGTCCAGAAAATTCTTGGGTCTTTCTCCCTGCTCCTTGTTTCTGTTTTTCTCTCCTTAACCTGTGAAGGAATATGGAAGATAACATTGAGAAATATTGCAGTATATGTCTGATGGTCCTAGTAAAGCTTCTGAATGTAGGAAGGAGAAGTTTCAATGGACTAATATTACCTATCTTGACATAAATTTTTCTAAATTGTAGATTTTGATGTTTTTAGTACTTAAGCTGATCCAATCATGAAAAGCTAAAATAAGAGCAAATCATACTAGGTTCTAAAAAAATGCAATATAGACCCTAAAAAATGGTTGTACTCTTTTAGACCCCTCTACTTGTATTTCTTCTAATTATTGGATTTCACGGTACTGGAGCTTACATATTCATCCATAGCATAATGTGACACACGTGTTGCTTTTACAAGTGCAAACCCAGAGTGCTTCACCATATCTCTCTCTTTCTCTCTGTGCACACCCACCAATCCAGCTGCCTATTGACAACTCCTGCTGGGACCTACCTGAAAGCAACATTCTAGCTTCCATCACTTATGTATTATCCTGAACATCTGACCTGCCCAGGCACCCATCATTTATCCATCCCTCAGGTTCCATCAACATCTCCTGAGCTGCAGTTATTATATGCCCCTGTTCCTCCAGCTCGTTACAGGATGCCTTAGCTCTCTTGCACCAACAATCACAGCCTTTTCTTCTCTCTTCTCCTCGTAAGTTTCAAACTATCCAATGCCTCAGCTCCACTTGAACAGTTTCCCTTATTCCCATCCTATTGTTCCCCAACCCAAGCCTCCTTCTTCTTTCCTAATTTTCTCATTTCCAAATTTATACAATATTTCTTCAAATGGACTTATGTTCTCTCTCTCTCACGTATGCGCGCACACGTACATGCATGCACACTCATATTTCCTTTTTCATTTCTAGGGTTTGTGTTTTAAATAAGTTCGTCAGTGGCATATGACTTATGATAGTTAAAAGTTCTCTCTTCGGCATATAGAAGTGAAGGACTAGTGAAAAATGAGATTGTGAGAAATATAGGAAATTTTTTTTATTGAATTGTTGTTGTATACATTATTACATTGAAACACTATTTATAGAAACCAGAATATAATCCTTTGCCAAGTAGGATGCTATTTACAATTCCTATTTGTATTTCTATTCCTATTCTATTCTATATAGGATTGTATAAACCTACCTATTCTACTAGGATTGTATACACCTATTCCTATCCTAATAGGATTGTATAAACCTATTCATATTCTAACACTCCCCCTCAAGCTAGTGCATACGATTCATGTACCTAGCTTGTTACAAATGTAATAAACACGGGGACCGATGAGGGGCTTGGTGAGATATTTGCAGACTTCACAAAATTGACGGTCAATCTCAATGTGCTTGTCTTCTCATTAAATATTGGATTTGCTGCATAATGTCAGTCAATCTCATTGTGCTTAATCTTCGCATGAAATACTGAATTTGATGCATAATGTTGGTGTTGAACTTCCCAAACCAAGCTTGAGAAAATTGTTCTAGACCACAGAGTGATCTGCACGCTCGATGCACAATCGACATACAAGGTTACTAAACTCCCCCTAGCAACAAATTGCTCAAATCTAATATAAAGTATATGGATCGTGTTGGAATCAATAGATGAGTTGATATTAAATAAGAAAGTCAGCATAAAATTTATTGGAACATGCTCATATGCCGGAGTATTAGATTTGATGGCTAAAAGTGGTCATAATGTAAGAAATAAAATTATATGGGTATGGTCGGAACGATGTCACGACCCAACTAGTAAATAGAAATTATATAGGATAGTTAGAATTGATGAAACGACCCTATTGAAAAAGAGATAATATGGATAGGGTTAAAATGATGGCATAACCCTACGCAAATCAGATTTGAGGAGTCACCGGAAAGACGAATGGAACGATGCAAATCAAATCTAAGTCACTGAAAAGACGCATAATGTTATGCAACTCAAATATGAGAAAATAGTTCAGACTACACAAATTAAATATGAAAAGTAGTTCAGGAGATGCACAGTGCTATGCAAATCAGATATGCAAAAAAAGGTAGTCACCGGAAAGATGACACGGTGCTACACAAATTATATATGAAAAAGTAGTCACGGTAATGATTCAGTGCCTACACAAATTAAGTATGAAAAAGTAGTCATCAGAATGATGGCACGGTGCTACAAAAATTAAGTATGAATAGTCACCGGAATGATGGCACGTGCTACACTAATTAGATATAAGAAAGTAGTCACCGCAAAGATGCACGGTGACCCAACTTTTGCTAACATAATCATTAGCCGGACGGGCGGCATATATGGATAATAGCCGCCCGCCGGCAGCGGAAGCTCTTTGATTGTTTACCAAGATCGTAGAGGCTCTGATACCATGTGAGAAATATAGGAAAAGAATATTATCGAATTGTTGTTGTATACATTATTTCATTGAAACCCTATTTATAGACACTAGAATACAATTCTTTACCAAGTAGGATACTATTTACTATTCCTATTTTTATTTATATTCCTATTCTATTCTAAATAGGATTGCATAAACCTATTCCTATTCTACTAGAATTGTATAAACCTATTCCTATTCCAATAGGATTGCATAAACCTATTCATATTCTTACATAATGGTTGAAGGACTACAGTGAGAAAAACCATGCATTAACGACTACATGACCCTATTCATTTCTTTTGGAGAAAATGGCCAAATGACCCCCCCCCCCCAACTCTATTAGTGGATTCTCAACTACACACTTATATTTTAGGAGGGTCTTATTACCACTTGAACTATTTTATAGAAGAATTATTTGCCCCCTAATGCTGAGTTGGCAAAGAGAGTGCAATACACTTTCTCAAAGAGAGTGAGATACAAACTTTCTTATTTTTCTTTTTCATATTAATTTTCTGATATTTTTAAAAAAAATTATGATCGCATGTTTTTACTTTTCCTTTCTTCTTATTTTTTCAAAGGATTTCGACTCTACTTGAAAAAATTAGGAGAATACAAGATCAAATTAAAAATCAACACTTTTGCATGGCTAAATGTTCATAAGTTGAAGCACAAGAACACAAAATTGAACAATATAGAGGAAACCCAGTTGAGTAAATAAAATAACAAAGCATCAAAGTCAAAATTAGTATCCTTTACAGCTTAATTTTTACTACTTCAAGTAAAACAACACACAAAATTGAAGAAACCCAGATTCGAATCAGATCCGAAAGTTGATTAGTGATTACTATACAAGTATATCAACATCAAATTCTTTAACATGAACAACCCAGAAGATTTTCTCCTTTTAAATTGTTGTGAGCCAAATCAGTATGTTTACGACTTTGAAAATTCCTAAACTTTCAAGAATTTCACCAATTAAATTCATATCTCATTCAAATATACTTCATTTTTAGCTTCCCTAACTCCGACTATATTCTCATCGGAGAACACCCATTAAATACCAAACTCAAATATTCAAGATTGGCCTGTATAAGAAAATTAAGAACTTCTCTGAAAATAATTCAAACAAGGATTAAAGAAACTAAAATTTTTGAGGTTTTAGAAATGGAACTAGGAATCTTCACTTTAATGGCAGAAAATTTGTAGTCAAAGAAAATGAAAAAGAAAAGAAGAATGGGCCGAAATAGAAAAGAAAACAAATATAAAAGGAAGATAGAATAAAAAAGTAGAATAATAATATTTCAATTAAAAAAAGTACAAAAATTTATGTGGCATCGCGCGTGCAGCCCACCACTTACCACAAATCTAGGTGTGACCTTTTAAGGGGCAATATATCCACTTTTAAAATGTCTAGGTGGGTAATAGGACCCCCCCCCCCCGTAAAGTATAAGTGTATACTCGAGAATTGACTAATAGATTAGGGGGTCATTTGACAATTTTCTCTCTTTTGCATAATTTCATATCTAAGAATTACTGGGAACATCCTTATATTGATGAATTTTTCTCTACTGGCGTCATTCATTGTATTTTCTTTTAAAAGAAGAAAAAGGGAGGACACAGACACATGGAACCTCCTTCCTTGAATTTTGAAACCGAAGTCATTGTGGAGTACTTTTTCCTTCTATGGACAGTCGCTTCATTCAATCATTTCTTTCTGTTGGTATGACATACAAAAACTTGTATTTCTATATTAAACAAAAGTAATGCGGTCCATTGAGTACCCAGAGCTCTCAACTATGTTATTTGGAGAAATTCTACTTCTGGACACCTTTTTTTTGGACGCGCGCCTCTCTCTCTCTGTGTGGGGTGGGGTGGGGTGGGGGGTGGGGGGGCACATAGTGCTGTACTTCCAAAAGGAGGCGGACTTTTTTTACTAGAAGAAGGGGAGGTCCCTTTGTGAAAATTATCGCAGTGAGAAATTAATAAAATTTTCTGATAACTGAATTAATAAAATTCATATGCTGTCCCCATCATATGTAGTTTCCTATTTACTCCAAAGTGCCAAGAGCCCTAACCATTTGTTCCTCAAAATGTACACGTCAGTAGCTTTGCCTTCAAACCTTTGAATCCTTCCCTTCCACAATGCCAAGCATATACAAACACCTTTTTCGCATTTCTGTTTTACTCTCCTGAGCATTTTCGGTTTTGAGGTCTGAGCTGAAATTGGAACAAGTCAGAGAAGTTTGGTGAACAGTTAGCTGTCATTGTGTCCATAATGAAGGATAAAATATCTCAATAAGAGCATATCACAATCCATAGAGACTAATAACTCCAACTGGAGGGGTGGAAGTTAGAATCGTAAAGCAGATAATTTAGCATTAGCTGGTGCGGCAGACCTTATGCTGAACCCAACTACTTTTGGATAAAGGCATAATAGTAGTAGTTGTTATTGTGTTTCTCTATGTCTAAATTGCCTCGTTATAGTAAAAGCATATTTTTTGTATAACATAAATATACATGCGATAATTCATAGTTTGCCACTGAAGATTCTTTTTGTTTCTTAGATTTATTCTCTTTCTTTTTGCTTTAAATGGACAATCATCTAAACTAAGTACTCCTCATGCTGTATACAGGTGAAGCTGCTCCTGTCAATGAACTAGTGGATGTAATCTTTGCAGCTCGAATCGCTGGGAATTACAAAAAAGATGATGATGATGATGTTTCTGTTGTTGAGAATAAAGAAAGGAACAAGGTTAGTGATTTATGTGAACTCTTTTTTTTTTGAGTTTTTGATAGGAAAAAGAACTATGAAACATATCAAGAGTTAGAAAGCAGACAAGCTACCCTTTCAAGAATATGCAGAAGTTACATTAACTGATATTTGGCGTATTTGAAGAGAAAGGAATTGCATATGTTTTGATGTGACATAAACTCCTCCCCCACACTTAAGGCTACATGTCTTTGGCAATATTTAGCCCTTATATATTGCCTATTAACTAGTTGGATTTTGTCAGCTCATTTGCTTTAGTTTAACCCTTTTTGGTATCAAACTGACTCTTTTCCCCACTTCTGTACTTCTTGCATCTTCTTTTATGCCTATGTAGAACTTCTTACTTCAAAGAAAAAAGAAGAGAAAAGAAGGTCACATTGACTGAACAGATCACCCAATTAAGTTGGGTGTCGTCCCTATATCTTGAAGGGATGGACCGGCATCTGGTGCCTTAACTTCGACCGAGCTAACCAACCTTAGCATGAATTAGTTAACATAGCTCATAAAAAAAATTTAAAAACGTAAAGCTTTCATAAAACACTTTCTTTTCAAAACTTGTAAAACTATAAATACAAAATAGTTTTTAATACATGTCATATAAGACCTCAATAGTATGTCAAAAAGATATAACATGACTCGTTGCGCCTATGGAGCCTCAATGAGAATATGAATAGAGAAATGTTGGTGACAAGGCGCCGAATATAGCCAAAAGAATTCAAATCTTTATATTATCAAAAGAATGTCCCGAACATAGAATGGGGCTCATCAAAAAACGGGAGGATGAGGGTGGTGCCTAGCAAGAGCCCATGTCATTCAAAGATCAGCACTTGCATCCACGAAAGAGATGCATAACCCCGCGAAGGGACGTGAGTACACAACAAGAAGTGGTTGACTGCATCGTCAACTCCTTCATCACATAAAATGGGACAAGACAGTTAAAGAAAAACATGAAGAGGTAATATGCAATTCAAACAATATTATTTCATTTCAACGTTCGAGTGTAACTTTAAACAGCCTTAAGTTCCATTAGTCACTGACATATTCATTGAACCACTATGTATATGGCATGGAGTCCAATCTCAGCATTGGCTAAGCCATTTCACCTAAATGCCGTGTGGTTTGGCATTTCTTTGCTAGCATTTCATTAATCCCAAACAAGGGAGACTATCTAGTTGCCCGAACCAATGGCTACGACCCTAGTCTTACATTGGCACATGTAGCTTCGGGTATTTGACCTTTCCAAATACCTTTCTCAATTTTTTTTTTGAGACAGTAACAACTTGTATTCTATTCCAAAACAAAAACCACAACCTGCCACAATAAGTTACAGATTCCGAATTACAATTGTGGAGAGTACCAGGAAGATCTTTAATCCTATAGCAAAATTTACAAGGAACCTAAAACATCTGTAATTGATTCTAGATCTACCATGTACTCCTGTTTACACCAAAAAAGAAACAAAACTAAGCAATTCATCTTAATCTTCTGGATGGAATTGCTCTTGTTTTGGAAGCATTTGAGATTTCTTTCTTTCCACACGGACCACCAGATGCAAGCTGGAATAATTTTCCATCTTTCTTTATGCCTGGAAATGCTTGCATAACTGCTCCATAACTTCAGGGTTTGCGTAACTTTCCTAGGCATAATCCATTTCATGTCCTTCTGATTGATAAAGACATTCCACAAAATGTTAGTTATTCTACAGTACAGGAAGAGATGGTTGACAGTCTCTACTTCTTCTTCACCACATAGAAGGCACCTAGGACTCAGTTGAATATTTCTTTTCATGAGATTTTCCTGGGTCAAAACTGCCTGCTTAGCAAGGAGCCAAGTAAAACAAGACACCTTGTAGGGGATTTTAGTTTTCCATATCAACTTCCATGGCCACCCATTCCCCTGACTGTTATAAGGATTACATTTTTTGTACGCTCTTCTAACACTGAAATTGTCCCGGTTGTGATCCTGCCATACCAAACTATCTTGTGCATCAATAGTTCCTTTGAACTGCCCTAAAACCTTGTAAAACTCCACCAACCTTTGGATCTCCCAGTCATTTAGAGGTCTTCTAAAGCTCAGATTCCACCCTTGGTTTGACCACATCTCTGCTACAGTGGCTCTTTGCTGCTGGTTTAGGGTGAAAATATCTGGGAACAAGATTTTAAAGATCCTTCTTCTAGCCATCTATCTTCCCAAAAAGAAGTTTTCCTTCCATTTCCCAATTTAATACTGCAGTTCTCTGAGCTTTGACCAATGGTTTCTGATGGCTCTCCAATGGCTTGATCCATAACTGCTAGTGACCGTCTTAGTTATCCAGAGATCCTCCATTTCATATTTAGCCTGTATTACGTCTTTCCACAGAGCTTGCTCTCTGGAAGCAAATCTCCATAGCCACTTCATCATAAGGCACTGATTTTGAATTTTTAAATTTCGTATCCCTATCCCCCCTGCCTGTTTACTCTTAATCAGAGTATCCCACTTTACCAAGTGGAATTCTTGGTTTCACTATTTCCTTCCCACAGGAAATTCCTCCTCAAAGCATCAAGTTTGTCAATAACACCATCAGGAATAGGGAAAAGTGACATGATATATGCAGGCATAGAATCTAAAACACTATTGATGAGTGTTAATCTTCCTCCTAAAGAAAGTACTGGCTCTTCCAATTCACCAACCTTTTTTCACAATTTTCAATTACCCCATACCGAATGCCTATAGATTTGCTTTTGGCTCCCAACGGCATCCCCAAATATGTAGTTGGTAGAACTCCCGTCCTTCCGCCCAAAATCCTAGCCAGAGAGGGTAAATCAGGAACTTCATTTACTGGATACAAGAAACTCTTGTTCCAATTGATGTGAAGCCCAGAGAAAGCTTCAAAAAGAACGAAAATTACCCTTAAAATCTTGAGTTGGTTCTGGTTAGCATCACAGAAGACAAGAGTGTCATCTGCATATTGTAAGTGAGTAATCTCCAGATCAGCCCCCACTCTACTGGATACCCTAAAACCTCTCAGCCACGAGTTTTCTCGAGCAATTTTCAACATATCGTTTAGTCCCTCCATAGCTATAATAAAAAGAAAGGGAGATAATGGATCTCCTTGCCTTAAACCTCTCTGTGAAGAGAAAAAACCTGTAGGAGAGCCATTTATTAGAACAGAGAATTTCACAGTGCTGATGCAAAACTTCATCCATCTTAACCATCTACCTCCAAAACCTCTTTTAGAAAGAGTCTCCAACAGATACTTCCAATTGAGACGGTCATAAGCTTTTTGAATGTCTAGCTTACAAAGGATGCCCGGAGCCTTGCTTCTAGTTCTAGCATCAACACACTCATTTGCCATAAGAATGGCATCCATTATTTGTCTCCATTTTATAAAGGCCAACTGTTGGGGGTTCACCAGTTTGTGCATAACCATTTTGATTCTTTCGGTGAGAATTTTGGAGATGATCTTGTTCACGCTACCAATTAGGCTAATGGGTCTGAAGTCAGTGAGCTCCTTAACACCAATTTTTTTTTGGAATTAAAGCCACATAGGTAGAGTTGAAGCTTTTCTCAAAGAAGCACCTCTCATGAAAGTTCTTGATTGTAGCAATCACATCTTTTCCAATAGCCTCCCAACAATGGGTATAGAAGGCCATGGTAAAACCATCAGGACCAGGAGTTTTATCACTAGCACAGAGTTTGACACAATCCCATATCTCTTGATCCTCAAATTCCTTCTGAAGCATGTAGTTATCTTCGGCATTAATTTTGTGATACATTCTGCACCCACCTGAAGGTCTCCAAGGAGACTCCCGAAACATTTCATTTTATTTGGAGCCTTTGGCCCTTTTTCATTAAACAATAAGCTTAAGCTCATTAGCCATATAATCTTTCTTGTACCATCTCATAACTGTTTACCTTTAACATTTGAAAAACTATAAGGTCATTTGAAAAACTTGAATATCATAATAATTCTCATTTAAACCTCGACGCAGTCATGGTCATGTGAAGCATAGCATTTGAAACCTTAACATAAGAGGAAAACATGGATAGTGCATAATTACTTGTCAACCACAATTATACACTTGAGAATTAAGAAGCCAATAGTCATATAGCGACAGTTAGAAGACATGTAGTCTTGTAGAACGATTCTATGGAAGGGTTCATCTCAACATACCTCGAGTGTCCTGAAGCCAGCATAGCTCCTTGCACTCCAATTGACTTAAACAAACATTAATCACCCAATTTCATCATTTATCTATATCCATTCAGTTACCTTTATCAAAAACAAAAAAAGAATTATCTCTACCCATTAGTATCTATCACAAATCCTAGTTCATAAGATCCATTCAAGAACTTGGATGTCTTCTTATCTAAATGGTGATCCTCAACCAATTACATCCTGCAAATATTTATCTCATACTTGAATTTGAACATGGGGTAAAGATTTTACCTTTTGGGTTCAATATCCTAGCTCGGGTTCCTTGTAGATATATATTATTGAAATCCCCCCCCCCTCCCCCACATGCGCACTGGGGTTCTCGGCTAGCATGTGTGTCAACCTCACGCGTCTCACACCCTGCCGCGTGCTTCCCTCACCTGTGTGTGGCGTGGAGCTACCTGGGACGCTTCAAGCTGGAACTTGGGTCCTCTTCTTTCCTTCGCACTTGCGCACTAACACTTCAGCACACATCTTGGTTTGTTCAATCACCCTCATAACCTTGTTACCCTCGTGTGGGTCCCAATTTTTTTCCAGGCTTGCTCTGCAATAAAATTTTAAGCCTGCTATAGCTTAAATAAAAAAAAAAATTACGGGGCTTAGACTGTAGATCTATAAAGAGATGTATTGAATTAATCATGTAGATCACAATATGGAAAATTAGGTTCTTTGAATCAACTGTCTTTGGAATTCATTATAGAAGGCCTTTTGTTATGTACCTGGAGTGAATATCATACTTGCAAAGATAAACTGCTTCATGTAACTGTTTTGTTGTCCTTCCTGACTTGAGTGTAATTTAAGAGTGGATTTTTTTATGACTAACCTGCTCTATATTATATGAGCCCAAATATCTTAGTTCCTGGTTAGAATACCATTAATTAAGAGTTTATGCACTTTGCTTAATACCAATTTTGTTGTATAGGAATGCACAACTGAGTCTCTGTTTGGAACCATGGAGAAGACATTGAAATTGCTTGAAATGGGCTTCTCTGAGAATGAAGTTTCCACAGTTATTGAGAAGTTTGGTGAGCAAATTATGTTCTTTGCTAGTGTCTATTCCTCCAGTAACTGTTTGCATATTGAAATCTCAATATTGTTACTGCAGCCTTTCTGATTTGGTAATATATGCCATTGATGTCTTCATGTTCTCTTTTTCAGTCAAGTTTTTTTTTTTAATTGGATGCTTCATTTAGCTTTTATGTTCTACCTTTTAGGTTCTGAAGTTCCTCTCGAAGAGCTTGCAAATCTGATTATAGATCCTAGTAGTAGAAGAAGAATGGACAAGGTAATTAGTTACATGTCCCCTTTTTTGTTGTCGTGATGTCATAAAACTCACAATTTTAGTAAATCCTTATTCAGTTGATTAGATAGCTTGCTTCAATTAGTTTTCTACCAAAAATAAGACAGTAACATATCAAAGAGGTTTCAGGCAATTGCAATAACTACTCACAGCTTTGCCTGTGTGGAACTCTATGGTGGTGTGCTTGCAGCTGTAGTTCAAAATCAACTATTAGGAAGAGAATGATTCTTCTTTGATTATTTACATGAAGCTTTGTTTTAGAATTCATACATGGACTACAGTTTTGCTCATCATGTATTGACATGCTCTGCTCTATGCAACTCTGATGCTTAAAGTTGTGTAGAAACTAGAGTATGACTAGATTAATTTAGATAAACTATTGTATTTTTTTCAAATGACTTGCAGATGTTTTAATACTTATTGTTATCTGAGATCTCATTTTCCTTATGGTATGCTGTTTGTGAATCCCGTTTTTAATTTATTTTGTTTTATTCATCTGCTTGCATTGCAGCATCTCTTAAACTCTCTCGGCAGGAATGGTTCAATTGGTTTTAATCCGGTAGCTGTTAAGAAAGAGGAATATAGTGTGGATACCTCTGAATCTAGAGAACTTGACCTACTGGAAAAGCTTAAAGGGAAACGGCCAAAGGAGAACTACATTGATGAGATAGACACTAAGAGACCGAAATCAGAGTATGATGAAGCCTTTAACAATTCCCTTGGCCCTTCATGGCAAGAAATATTAGGCATCAATACCACCAGGCCTTATAAAGTTCATCGAAGAGCGATTCACCAAAGACCAAGAGTTTTGGATTGCCAAGACACACAGAAATTATCTATGCCGAATTCATGCAGGAGCCTTGATAAGATGGTGGCTAAGGCTCCCTATTTCTTTTATGGGAATGTAATGAACTTATCTCATGACTCTTGGGTAAGAATATCACAGTTTTTGTATGCCATTGAGCCAGAATTTGTTCATACTCAACTTTTCTCAGCTCTGAGTCGTAAAGAAGGTTATGTACATAATCTTCCTACTGAAAATCGATTTCACATTGTTCCGAAACCACCAATGACGATTCAAGAAGCAGTTCCCAGTAGCAAAAAATGGTGGCCATCATGGGATACAAGGAAACACTTGAACGGCATCAATTCTGAGACATCTGTTGTATCTCAGCTATGTGATAGGCTTGAAAGAACAGTGAGTGATGCCCAGGGGTTTCCTTCAGTTGACAGACAGAGAGATATCCTCAACCAGTCCCAGATATTTAATCTAGTCTGGGTTGGCCGCTACAAATTGGCAGCTGTAGGGCCAGAACAAATAGAACGTATTCTGGGGTACCCAGAAAATCACACTCGAGTTGCTGCATTTAGCTTGATGGAAAGACTTCTATCTCTGAAACATTGCTTCCAGGTAGATACATTGGCTTATTGTCTCTCTGGATTGAAGCATTTGTACCCTGGAGGGTTGACTGTGTTGTCAATCTATAGTGGAATTGGTGGAGCAGAAGTTGCATTGCATCGCCTTGGTATTCGCTTAAAAGCTGTTGTCTCAATAGAGGCTTCTGAGAAAAACCGGAGAATTCTCAAGCAATGGTGGAGTAGTTCAGGACAAACAGGAGAACTCGTGCAGATGGAAGACATCCACAAGTTGGCCAGTAACAAGGTAGAGCTCTTGATTAAGAACTTTGGTGGTTTTGATTTCATCATATGCCAGAACCCATGTACATACTCTTCTAAAGGTAATTTAGCTGCAGATATGGATAGTCATGCAAGTTTAGATTTCATGTTGTTTCACGAGTTTGTTCGTGTCCTCCAACGTGTAAGAAGCACAATGGGGCGGAATTAGCGAGTTCCTTAGCTTTAATCTGTAGGCACTTAGTGAACTGAGCTTAATGTTATGTTGTCCTGGATTATGACTTCTACTTTGTAATATATTAAGCTTAAATTGTGAATGGTTCCCATTACATTATTTTAGAGCGGAAGGCCTTTCGGAAACAACCTATATACCCCACAGAAGTAAAAGTAGGGGGTAAGGTTTGCGTACATTCTATCTTCCTCAGACCCCACTTGTGGGACTACACAGGTATGTTGTTGTTGACTTAGATCAAAGACTATTCCTCAGAAGAGTCCAGTTTGAGTTTGTTTCAGTTTATTGCTTATTTTTTTGAAGTAATGCAGATTTGGTTAAAAATAATTGTTTGTACACTTCTGTGGTGAAAAATATCCTTTTTTATTCTCTGATAAAACCTTTTCTCCTTTTTTTTTTTGTTTTAAAAAAAAAAAAACTCTATGCAAAAACTATTAACTTTATTTACCATCATTTGGATTTTGAAGGAAAGAAGTAAGATATATTGATGTAGGAGAAATGCAAAATGGGGTCTTTGATTATGTATTTTATAGTTTTTTTCTCCAATATATAAAGAGGAGTCTGGAGAAAAAGGGCAAAAATAGTGTGTACAATTCACACTATTCACTTTATGTATTCATTTATTTTTATTTTCACTCATTCATTTTAAACATTTGAAAAGAAAATTGTTTTTTCATGGTTACTCTTAACATTAGTTATTAATTTTTTAAAAATATTAAAAATAGTTAGTATAATAAGAAAATATACAATTCATTTTTCTAATGTTAATCTTTTACCTTCTTAAAATTCTACTTATGAGATCAAGCTATTTTGTTGTTGTTGTAATTTGGTGTTTTCAATGTGTAATCTATTTATATTTTGTGTAATTCCTATTGTGCTTGCTATTGAAAATAAATTTGCTATCTTTTAAAGTAAGGATAAAGTGTGTATTTATCATTCTTCTCTAGATTTAATTAGTGGAATTAGAGGTGTCAACCGAGCGGATTGAGTTGAAATTGAAGTTTAGTACTAGTAATAAGTATTCTTAAGTACGTTATTTATTAATACTACTCTTTAAAAAATGAATTAAAATAGAAATCAGGTTAGGTTCCGACCAAATCAAGTTTACATTGGGTTTAAATGAATTGGACTTAAATGAGTTAAAAATTAGTTGGGTCATGACTCACCCAATTCGATCGGTTTAATCTTAGTAATTTTTTCATATTGTTATTCAATTTTTGTAACCACAATTTGAAATTTAACTCACAAAAATAAAATAAAAATTATAAAAGAAAAGATAAATCCTATATTATATAAAATAAATTAAATAAATAATGAAGGATAAGCCCTAAAGTAAAATTGGACATGCATACACAGGATCACCCTATTATCCATTTATCAAAAAGAATTTATTCTATATGTTTATTTTTAAAATAATAAGAATAATGTGTCGAGTTCAAATATTATAACAAATATATTTTTTAATATTTGGACCATAACAATTAAAAATAGTTGAATCTTGATATGATATATTTTTAATAGCGAGTTCGTATAAATTTTTCTTTTTTTTTTAATTAAATTAATTTAAAATATATATAATAAAAAATTTGGAGTTCAACCAAAAAAAACTCTTTGGAGTTTACAGTGCGTCGTCGTTTTGTTTCAACAGAAGGCCTTGTACTGAATTCTTGTTCATAGCTCTGAGCTAAGCTGAATGAAGAAGAAGAAGTAGTGTTGTAGAAAAGTAAACTCTCAAATACCAAATTCCCAAATTCAAATTCAGCTCATTTTTTCAGTGGAAATCAATAAAGTTTTGTTTTTTTACCCTGTGCAGATCCAGAGGTTTGGTTAATTTTAGTGTTTATTGTTTTGTTTCTTGATCTTTTACTAGTTTTTGTTTTTTTTCCCATTTTCTTGAAAAAAAAGTGAACTTTTTTACTTTGTGAGGTTCATTTTACTGTAAAAGAGAGAAATATAGAAGAAAGAGAGGCAGAAAGTTGATTTTTTTAATTTTCAAGAATGTTGAAATCTGCATATATTAGCTGAGGTGTGTGAAGATTTTAGTGATGGGGTTAGGTGCAAAACTGAAAATTCAAGTTTTTTAGTTCTGGGGTGTTAAAAACTTAGGATTTGATTCACTGTGGTGGAACACTAGTTTTTGTGTTTTTGTGTCATATTGGGGCTTTAATTAAATCTTGATTCACGTCGACAAAGAAGTCTCGCATTAGGGGGTAAAGTGTTCCCTAACTAAGGGGACTTCATACCGAGGGCTTGAACACGAGACCTTCGGTGGAGCATTAGTTAAGTACAAGCTGAGGTATAGTGTGAATGAAGAAGTATTTGTTTATTAGAAAAGTGGGAAGGAAGAGATGGGCTGGATGCCTACTTATTATTGGTCTTGCAATGGTCTTGTTGATTCGATATAGTAGTGTAGAAAAATCATACAGCATTGTAGAAAAATCAGACAGCAGTGTGGAAGAATCTCCAAAAAAGCAATCAGTTTATGGGTTTTTCAATGACCATCCAGACATTAATGAAGGTTCGAAGGATGAAAATGCCAAGTCGTCTGATCTGTATCCAATAGAGCTAGTAACTTTTAAGGAAAAACCACATCTTATTGATGTCGAAGGGCTTAATGATCTATACAACTTGAATAATTTTTCGACAGAAGAGTCTAACGCATTGCTAGCATGGGGCAAGATGAGATTGTTGTTGTCTAGATCAGATGGTTTGAATGGAACTGCTCAAGGAGTTAAGGAGGCTGCCATATCATGGAAAGATTTGGTGTCGTTCATTGAGAAAAGCAAAGCTCAAGATGAGAAGGAAAATGAGGATTGTCCTTATTCTGTGACTGCATTCAATCCCGCGATGTTGAAGGACGGGAGCAGTCTTAGGATCCCTTGTGGCTTAGTTGAGGATTCATCTATTACTGTGATAGGCATACCTGATGCAAAACAAGAAGGTTTTCAAATTGAGCTTGTAGGTTCGAAACTTCCAGAGGAAACAAAGCCTCCTATAGTTTTGAATTATAAAGTAATTTTGCCAGGGGAGAACTTGACAAAGGATCCCCTTATCACCCAAAATTCATGGACTAATGAATCCGGGTGGGGTAAGGTGGAAAAGTGCCCCGATCATGGCTCCACCGACATGATAAAAGGTAAATCACTAAATCATACAAAAAACTTACTTATAGCATCTTTTCATCTTCTAATTTGTGTTCATTCAGGGAAAAACAGTTATATGTAATCTTGTATATCTTTGTTAGAGATAGTTTTCTACCTTAAATGTCATTTTACTTGCTAGTTGCTACAAGGATGCTTTTTAGAGAAGGATTCTTTCTATTTGGGTGGATCTTTATAGGCTGTATTGATTGGATTCCACAACCCTTTTCTGAAAATCTACATTGCTCGGACTCTTCAAAAATGTTAGCATGTGTGCGTCGGATTCATCAAAAGTAGTGTATTGGAGAATCTAACACGGGTGTGGCATTAAAAGTGAAGAGTCCACGCAACTTAGCTGAAAATTATCTGATGTTGCAAGCTCTTCAAACAGATAGTAATAGAATTTTATGTAATGATTTATGACCAGCTTCCGGTCAAAGCAAGAGAGGTATAGATGTGTTGCTCTTACATCATCACAAAGTAGTGGGTTCGACCATGTGACATGATGAAGAAAGTTGTCATTTCGTGAATTAAGTTACAAATTTTAAGTCTTTGATAAGCTTGTTATTATGAGCTCAACCATTCAATGAGTCACCAACTCAGCATCTGCTTGAAAAAGAATTGTTCCTATCATGCTCTTTGATAAGTCATATCACCATTTACATATTGAAGAAAGCCATATGGACTTGTAGTTCAATTTTCTCAGTAAACGAATTGCCGATTTTTTGAAATTTATTTGATGATACCAAGCTTATTGGATAGCATGTACTTTGGCCAAGATTATCATGACGTATGGCACTTTATTCTGTCAGATCTCTAAGTTCTGTGTTCTTACCAGTGCAAATAGGACGGTAGCCTTATAGACTAGTACTTCAATTGTTGACTGTAGTGAAGTGGTGATATATCCTTCCTCAGTGACCAATATTTTAAATAAACATCCAGGAGTAGTTAGCACCTTATTGTTTCCATTGCTCCTAGTAATCTTGTAATCTGACATATTCTTACTACATATATCAGTTGATGGATTAGTCAAATGCAATGCCAAAATTTTCCGATATAATATAGAAGAAACTGCAAATATGACCAATACCAGCAATCCAAAGTCTTCAGATGTATCAAATTCTAGTGCCTACGGTACTGCCAATTACCCTTTTCTTGAAGGTAATCCATTTACTGCAACACTATGGGCTGGTATAGAGGGGTTCCATATGACAGTCAACGGAAGACACGAGACGTCTTTTGCATATAGAGAGGTTAGTGTTTGTAGTTTCAGCCAGATCACTGAGCTTTATTATCTTTTGGAACTGTTGCGTGAATTTTATGGATAACTCCTTTTATAGTGCTGTGTTTCTACAAATGCAGAAACTCGAACCTTGGTTGGTTAGTGGAGTCAATGTGATAGGTGGTGTGGACACCATATCGATCTTAGCAAAAGGATTACCTGTTTCCACTGATTTTAACTTGGGTTATGATGTTGAGCAACTCAAAGCTCCATTAACTCCTAAAAAGAGACTTGTCATGTTAATTGGAGTTTTCTCTACTGGAAACAATTTTGAGAGACGTATGGCACTAAGGAAATCATGGATGCAATATGAAGCTGTGCGGTCAGGAGAAGTAGCTGTCCGATTTTTTATTGGTCTTGTAAGTGAGACTTTCAGCTGAAACTTGAAAGTAGTTATTGTAGACACTAATTTTCATATTCTCCATCTATTTCAAATGCTCCCTCCGTTTCAATTTGTTTGTCTTACTTTCCTTTTTAGTTCGTTTAAAAAGAATGCCTCTTCCCTTTTTTGGCAACTCTTTAATTTTGACTTTCGACCTGACATGTTTCAGATCACAAGATTAAAGGGAATTATGGTACATCATTCTACTTATCTTTAGTTTACAACCACAAGATTCAAAAGTCTTATTTACTTTCTTAAACTTCGTGCCGACCAACCAAACAAATTGAAATGAAGGGGTTCATATTATAGTAAGGTTGCTACAGTCCTCCTTTGATTGTTTTTTGGTGGCTTGGTAGTTGGTCCTTCTCATGGTCTAGATTATTGGAATTCTCTCACTGCATCTACTGTGATTGTGCTTTGTGTCTTCTATTTTGGCCTTTGCGATTGAGACCTTCCCAACTCTTTTTCATGTTATACTTCTATTGTAGTGCTCTTATTTGTAATTGCTCAGTTTATGATCTTGCAGTTTATCGTGAGTTACCTGTTAAGATATTGTTGTTTAGCCTTTGTTGCTCAATTACTTTGTCTAATATTTTTCGTTGCTCTACTAGGAATTGATCATTACTTATACGTCCTTTTGAAAACAAATGCAGGACAAAAATAGGCAGGTCAACTTTGAGCTATGGAAGGAAGCACAAGCCTATGGAGATATCCAACTATTGCCTTTTGTTGATTACTACAGCCTGCTCACTTTGAAGACCATAGCAATTTGCATTATGGGTGTAAGGACTTTCAAGTATTCATGAGTAAAAATTGAATTTAATTATCAGTTACAAATTAGAGTCTTCTTTTACTTATAATTGTTGGAGGATAGTAGTACATACACTCCAAGAAATGCTTTATAAAGTCTTCCTGCACAATTGACAAGTGAGGCTAGTTCTAATAGTTGAGTATCTCCACCATCAACTGGTCGGTTGAAGGTTCGAGTCACGCTGGAGAATAATTGGGAACACTATTGATCCTCCCAATTGGAGTGGAGTGGGAAAAAGTCCGACTACAGAATTCATTTTGGAGAATATGTAGTGTATGAAGGTTTTTTTTTGATTGCGTACATAGGTTTCTGGTATCTGTATAACTGTATAAAGTATCCGTTTCCTTAAACCAAGATGCGATTTACGGATTATTACAACTCGTCAAACTAAAGTATCAGGGTTATTTCCACAATCCCAGTGCTATAGACACTCTCTATATATTGAATTTCTCATCTGACAAGATGAAACATATCCAATTGTAATATTATTTGACTGCATTTACATGCTCATTTGAAAGTTTGATAGATCATTTGGCTAAAGCATTGTGTGCTTAAATTGCAGGTTAAAATTCTGCCTGCCAAATATGTTATGAAGACGGACGATGATGCTTTTGTAAGGATTGATGAAGTTCTATCTAGTCTCAAGGGAAAGGATCCTAATGGTCTATTATATGGTGGGATATCTTTTGAATCAACACCCCACAGAGATAAAGAAAACAAGTGGTATATCAGTCCTGAGGTATTTATTTCTAAACTCGTGTATTCGTATAGCAATATTACAAACTCCTTAATCACGGTTCCCTTCTGCAGGAATATCCGCCTGCTTTCTATCCCCCGTGGGCACATGGACCAGGTTATATTATTTCTCGAGATATAGCTAAGTTCATTGTTCAGGGCCATCAAGAAATGGAACTGATGGTAATACTCCTCCTTATTGTCGGGAAAAAAAATCATTTTTCCGTCTTCTTACCAGCCATGAATTACTACTACTAAGATAGTTTCAAGGAGTAGATTAATAGTTGAACTATTTAATTTGATCTTATATGATTTGAGATAAAATGGTACACATAATCAACTTACTGAAAGAATCTAATATGTATCTTCAATAGAAAGAAGCAAAATACAACAAGTACTCTTCAGTGTTAAACAAGTCGGGGTCGGCCATATGTATCTGACTTTTTCATTTAAGCTCATTTCATATCATCATCATCAGACTAAATAGAATGAAGCAGAGTGTTAGATGTTATGGAAGCATTACAACTAGGAATTCTCTAGTATAGAGAAACTACGCATGTTATCATTATTCTCTGTTATATACAATCGTCTTATCGCTTGAACCACAAAACGATAAGAGAAGGAACACGTGAGACGGATTTCCCAAGTTGAAACTCTACTCAATATGCTAAACTTGTTTTGTTTGTGTATCTTTTGCCAGCTTTTTAAACTTGAGGATGTTGCTGTGGGCATTTGGGTTGAGGAATTCAGGAGGAAGGGTCACAAAGTACAGTATGTTAATGATGAAAGATTTTACAATGCCGGTTGTGATTCAGGATATGTTCTTGCTCATTATCAGAATCCGAGGATGGTACTATGTCTGTGGGAGAAACTGCAGAAAGAGCACGAACCAAACTGCTGCGAGTGATCGTGCTGTAATCCTGAACGTTGCAAATCGACTAGTGAGTACAATCTTTTTGCAGATATAAATGTTCTGTTTGTTTATTCTTTGACAAAGGTCATCAAACTGCAACTGTATATTGTTTCATTGGCATTATATTGTTGTTATTCATGTAATCTATGTGCCTTCTTATGTTGTCTTGGTTAGCTGATGTTGAATGTTGAAAAAGGAGTAATAGAACTAAAGATACTTATACATATACTATGACAACATACCCGGTATGATCCCACGAGTGAGGTTCGGTAGAGTGATGTGAACATAGATCTTACCCGTCTTTGTGGGGGGTAGAGTGGTTGTTTCCTATTGACACTAAGCTCAAGAAAAACATTTTTCAAAATAGGTTTAACATGAAAATATCAAAAAAAGGGAAGTATTAACGTTAAAAATAGCAAAGATAATTAAATCAAATGAAACAACAAATATGAGGTGCTCGGGGGTGTGCATTGGTCGGTACGGTTTTATGTGTTATCGGTTCGGTTTATCAGTTTTCAGTTTTTAAATACGTTAAATCAATAACCAAACCAATAAGAGATCTTTTATCAGTTTTCAATTTATCGGTTTTGGTCCTTAATTATTCCGTTTTCGATTTTAGCAATAAGAAAATATTTATAAAATAAACATATGACTTCTCTAATAAATTTGTCGTGACAACACAATATGTAATGATAAAACTATACAAGTGTAACACAGAGAAAAATCTTACTTGTTTTTTGACGTTTGGCATAATGTGAAGTTATGAACTAAAAGTTACTTTGAAGTGTAAATTGAAAGCTAAAGGATAAAGACGGTAACTAGTAAAGTATTGAGATCAATATATAATATTTATGTACAGTTGTAAATTACTAGTCTTAATGGTCATCGGTTTACCTAGTAACTCAATATTAAAAACCAATACCGAATCGATGACTCTACAATTTTTCTTTCATAAAATCATTAGAAAATCGTTAATCCAATAACGATAAATCAATAACACACTTTTTTCTTAATTTGATTTATCAGTCGGTTCGATTTTTTACACGCTCCAAACTAGAACCTCCTCTCCCATCAAAAGAGAAACAATAATGTTCGATTATTTACTAACATTCTACTCTAATCCTCTACATCTATGTTCTTCCATTCGGAATTATGCACTCGATAAGCTAAAAATATATCATGTCTTATTCCCAATTCTTTCTCGATCTACCTCTGCATCTTCGAGCTGATATACCCCTTGTTATGAAAGTGGCTCATATATACCTAATACCCTTACTTGTAGACAAATGGCTCACATATACCCTTTTCCTCTAACGGAAATGAAAAAATAATAATTTTAATCTAAATTTTTATTTTTTTTTCAAAAATATACTTCCATATGAGTAAATTTAATCCTCGTCAAACATATTTTTTTGACTTTGTTTTGTCCAATGACTAATTTATATAATTATTATTTTGATAATCAAATTTATCTATGTTTCACTAATATTCTTGTAAAACTTATTGTAGATGACCAAATTTTTTCTTCGAATACGAAATTAAATTACAATAGACACAAAAAAAATAGTTTAATTTTTTTTCTTTAAACTAAGAAATGAAAGAAAAAAACAAAATAAGAATAAGAAACTCAAATAGTTATAATAAAAGAAGTCAAAAAAATAATTTATGTATGAAAAAAGTCAAAATATACCTAGAACTTTGATAGAAGAATCATATATACCCCTAAATAATTTTTAAAAAAAAATTAGAAGTAATAAATATAAAATTTTAAACTAATTTATTAACTTCCGTTAAATGAAGGGTATATGTGAGCCATTTTGTAATGACAGGGGTATATGTGAGCCGTTTGTATAACGGTAAGGACATCTATGAGGCACTTTTATAACGAGGGGTATATCAACTCTAAATGACAAAGTTAAGGGGTATATCTAGACCCTTTTCCGTTATTTTATAAAAGTTTGAAGTCCAATACTATATACAATTATCCATTACCTGTTGAAGTTGAACTATTTGACATCTTTTTTAAGTGCTTGGTCCTACTAGAGTTTAGTGTTTTGACTTTTTATGCCTTTGTTTTACGTGTCACTTTACCTACCAATCTTAATGTGGTTGTGCTCGTTTTGGATTTAGACGCGCTCTTGTTTGATTTTGATCGTTTTTATATATTTAATTTTTTTTTAAATTTTTTATTTCACTTATAAGAGTTACGTTAAAATTTTTATTAAAAGAATTTAAAATATGTTACGTGTCACTAAAATCAATATAGATAAAAAGGTTAGTGTAATCTTATATTTATAATATAATTTTCTACAATTGGATGGACCTTGATAGTTGCTTGTTCTAGTTTTCCTTTACCCCCTTTTCTTTTGTCTTTGTACAATTTTAATTTAATGAAAACTAATGTATTATAAGTTTAAAAATTAATGGAAAAAATACAGAGTATTATTATTTATTTAAGTCAACGTAGACTTAAACTTGAAAATAATAAATATTTCTCAATTTGTTATACTTAACGAATAAATATATTATTAACGTGTTTAGTGACGTTTTAATTTGGATTGAAGAATTTTGATATATATATATATATATATATATCGAACTATCTAGAAAGAAAAGGATACTTCTTGACCCTAGCCATTGTTTCAACAAAAGAAAGTGACTTATAGTTTGTTTGTATTATTGAATAAACACGTAATGAGAATTTTAACGTAATTGATAAAGTTATTGTTATTTAACTAGAAAGTCATGTTTTTGAGTTGTAAAAATAGTTTCTTATAAAAATATAGAGTAAGATTATGTACAATAAGTCTTTTTCATTCGATCCTTTTCTGAGTTTCATGCCTAATGAAAGTTTGATATATTGAACTATATGAATAGACGTAATTTTGACATAATCTACTTAGTTATGATAAAAATAATACTTAATTCAGGTTATTGTATGAAGTGGAAAATATAGGTGTGACTTGTTTGGTTTAATATGAACATATTGGATATTAAATTATTTTTGTTAAATTCATTTTCGTGATGTTTATATTTAAATCAATTTGTATATTTGTCATTTTTACGAGCGATTATTAATTTAAAGATTGATAAAATTAGTATAATCTTAATGTGTGATTACATGGTTTAACCTTTAAGAATGAGTAGAAAATACGTCAAACGATTGAAATTTCAAAATAACTTAGATCATTGATGTTACTGATACAACGAATTTATATTGATTGTGATACAAATACTTTTTGACTAATCATGATTAAGTGATAAAATTCTACTAGCAAATAGAGTACATTTTTAATAATATTACCATACTTGTAATTATTCTCTATTAGTGGATTAGGTACCTAAATAAAGAATAAAAATAAATTAAAATGCCTTTTAAATTAGGAATCCAATATGAACATATTAATTAGCAAAAATAACCCCATTATCTTATTTAAGATTATTCCTTTCTTTCCACCTCTTAATTAGATTTTTTAAAATTAAGGTCTCTCGTAATAGTAGTATTAAATTTAATTTTCGAAATTTTTCTATTTAAAAAGTCAATCAACCTTTCGTTTCGTGTATAATAGGAAACCAAGTAAATGACATATTATCAAGTAGTTGATTAATTTTTCTTTTCGTATTAAATTTTTATCGTCTTCTGTCATTTTAAAAATTCTTTAGAGATTATAAATTATATTATATTCTATATTTATAAACATAAATAAAATAAAAATAATTTTCTTTTTATAAATTTTTCGTATGTGAATACTCGACACCGAACTATTTGCGTCACGCGTTACTCCTATTTAATCCGAGTAAATACTAAGCCGACTCTTAATCTATAAATTTCTTCAAGAACCCAACTTGCTTGTGCTTCTATTTCAGCGATTAATTAAACCCTAATCTGTTTTTAATAAACAAATTTTATCCATAAAATCTCGTAATCCAAATTATTGATCAATTTTGGATTAAACTCATTTGATGATTGTGAAGAATTCGACGGCGGCGGCGAAGATGGTGGTAGTAGATGCGGAGATTTTGTGTCAACCGAATGTTTCCGTTGAGTACATCGGAGTTTCAACGGCAGCGCCGGTGGTCGGAGATGAGGATTTGGACTTCTTTGATGTTTCGGCTACTGCTACGTCTTCTTCTCTTACAAAATCTCGTGAATTTCGCTCGGCTGATTTGGTTTCTGTTGATATTTCTCGTTCTGACTCGGTAAAGTTTCAGATTTGATTTCCCGTTTTGTCTTCCTTCTATATTTGGTAACTCTTTGAGTTTGTTTGTGCGCAATTTTGTGTGTTTTGAAGAATTTACCTAATTTTGTGATTTGTGATTCGGATCGGGGATCTCAAAGTTGTTAGTCCAGCTGAACCTAGGTTATCTCCTTTTCAGGGAAATTATTTTCTGTAGCACCTTGTTTTACTTTGTGTATTTTGTTTGCTGTGAAGAATTGGATCTGCCTAGAGGTTGTGATATAGTATTATTTAGGGTTTGGAGTTTAAAAAAAGTTAATCTGATAGATATTATTGCAATGAATAAGGGTTTAAAAAACTCAATTCTGCTATTTTGAGTTTTCAATTCTGGTATTGAATGAGGGGCTTTTTCGAAAACAGTTTTAACGTAGTGGTAACGTCTGCATACACTCTGCTAATTCCCCACACTAAAAGATAGAAATCTATGTAACCTTGGATCTTAGCAGCAGTTTCCGGATGGACTAGTTGCCTTTATTCCTTGCATCAAGAGAGGATCCCGCATCCTTCCTTCTCAAACTCTACTTGTGGGATTTTATTGTGTATGTTGTTGTTGTTCGATTCTGGGATTGTACGTATGTGAACTTCGCACAAGTATAACAGGTCCAAGTAGAAAGAATGAGGGTCTCCCAAGTTTAGGGTCTGTCAGAAAAGTGTAACTAAGAATTTTTCTCTGAGGACTCATATATCTGACTGAACTAAGCGGGATTTAGTTGAATGATTTTTCCGTTTGCTAAAGAAATGGATTTTAACTTTCAAACTCTTATTTGGGTTTTTGTTGTTGCTTGTTGATTTGTTGAGTTATTTGACTATACTATCTCATTTCTTTTGTGGACTGTGGTTATGATTGAATAAGTTTTGTTTTCTTAATGATTATTGATACTTGTTATATGAATATGTGGTTGAAATGCAATGTACCCGTGGTTTGATCTGACCTCATTTATTTTGCAATTAGCAGGGTGTGAGATGCTCAACTAACACTCAGACAACTATAATTGATTCAGCTAGAAGCAGTAATGTTATCCCAGCTATTCGTTCGGGTAGCTATACTGATATTGGACCTCGTAGATCCAATGAAGATGAGCATATTCGTGTTGATGATCTTTCAGCTCAGTTAGGATCTCTATACAATTGGCCTCTTCCAGGTGCCTTCTATGCTGTGTTTGATGGTCATGGAGGTTCTGATGCAGCTGCTTATGTCAGGACTAATGCAATGAGATTTTTCTTTGAAGATGCTAATTTGCCGCAAACATCTATTGTTGATCAAGCATTCTTGGAAGAATTGGAGAGTTCCCATTTTAGAGCATTTTTAATTGCTGACCAGGCCTTAGCTGATGAATGTAATGTTGATGCCTATTGTGGGACAACAGCAATAACTGCGCTGGTCCTAGGAAGACATCTGGTTGTTGCTAATGCCGGCGACTGTCGTGCTGTTCTTTGTAGGAAAGGTGTTGCAGTTCAGTTGTCTCAAGATCACAGGCCAACTTGTCTGGCGGAACGACAAAGAGTTGAGAAATTGGGCGGTATTATTGAATATGGTTGCTTAAATGGTGATCTTGCTATTACTCGAGCCCTTGGAGATTGGTATATGAAGCTTCCATTTGGGTCTGCATCTCCTCTTACTGCAGAACCAGAAGTTCAGCAATTGCTGTTGACTGAGGATGATGAGTTCATGATACTTGGTTGCGATGGCATCTGGGATGTGATGTCTAACCAAGATGCAGTGAATGTCGTTCGCCATGAGCTTAGGCTGCACAATGACCCACAGCAGTCTGCCAGAGAACTTGTGAATCAAGCTTTATGTAAAGACACAGACGACAATCTCACTGCAATTGTTGTATGCTTTACTTCACCTGATCACCGAACTTCAGTTCCATCACAGAGACCAAGATTCAGGTGTTGCAATTTGTCCGAGGACGCAAGGAAGAAGCTGCAAAGTTTGTTAGGAAGCAATTGAGTGTAAACTAGCATTATTTCATGACCATTACTAATATAATTTTTCCTACAATGTGTATAAAGAATTGTTTTATTTCTGGTTTCATGTCTGTTTGAGGCTGCTTCAGGGTAGTGAGAAAAAGCAGCCAACAGTTTTGTAAGGCTATTGCATTGTAGGTGCTGTCAACTTTTTTTAATGAAAAAGATTAGAACTTGTGGTGTGTTATTTCTGAAATTAATTGTCATTATGCAGTTTACCATTACAGCCATCTACTTTTACTAGTTACTAAAATCTATGACATCTTTTGGAGTTGTACATTTGTGAATCTTTAAAAAATGCACTAGTATCGTAGACCTAAGTGTTCATATTCATATTGAATTACTGGTAAACCAGAGAAGGATGACCATGGGTCGGCGTGAAATTAACTTGAGTTTGAAGGATTTCACAAGCACATGATAATAATTTTGAAGAGTGTAAGCGACTTAATTATCAAATTTATGTGGCTTAATGTTTAGCTGTTTTTTTTTTTAAACACACTTAATGAGTGGCTTTCAATTGTGAAGAAGAGTGGGCTAACCTCATCTAGATTGGGGAGGCTTTGTAATCTATTTTGGGCCAAGAATGAAGGTTAAATAGGAGGTAGGGTTTGTGAGGACATTATTTTTCTTGTGGCAAAGGATATTATTTATTATTATTACTATATGATGGAAAATATTTCCTAACTTATGCTAAATATCTCAATCTTTTCTTATCTCTTTATCTTTTGGTGTTTTCCTTAAAAAAAATATAATCATTTTTTCACCATAAAATTAGCTTTAGATAAACAATGAAATGGATATAACTCTTTTACATTATTCTTCAAAATTTGAACCAAGACAAACAAAAAACTATGTCATTTTTATTCTATGCCTAAATTTTGATTAGTGAAATACTAATATTTAGTGTATATTTAATGAAATAATTGAAGTGTATGCAAATTGATACAATGTCAATTTTACAGGACAAAATAAGTTATTTGAATTGCAATTTTATAGTCGTAAAAGCTTTATTAATGGTCGAGTTGGTTAAATAAATAATCTGTCAAAGTATAATTTTCTGGTTTAAGATTTTCTTCATATTTTATCATGTATGATTGGTTAACTGTAATTTACTTATCCAAAAAAATTTACAAATTATTATACGTTTGTGAATTTCTTTATCAATAAAAAAACACTCTTGTTATAATTTTCTCTTACTATTACAAAGATTCGTTGAACAAAAAAATAAATTCCGAAAATATTATTATATGCTTCCTTCTTTGACTAGCATAGTGTTAAAAGAATAAGATTTATAAACTTATTGCTATTTGTTACTATAATTCACCTTATTAACGATAATCACAAATTTAATTTACAAACATTCTTTTTTAAATTGAATAATAGATGATTACTCTTATATTATTTTAATTTTCCATGTATTATTACAAATTATTTATTTTTATTTTTATCATTTTTTAATCACTCGTAATAATAAAAATAAAATTAAGACCGCATAAACTCTACACGATCCATTTTTTTGTATATAATATAAAAATAAATAAACGCCACCACATTAATAAATGAAATAATAAATCAGCACACCTCCGCCACTATACATTATATTTTTCTATAAATATATAATAAGAAAACTCAGCGAAAAATTGTTCAATTTTTTCAGAGGTGAAAATTGAAGCCGGAAAAAATGGCGATTGGGAGCTTAGCTAGACGAAAGGCTTCAACAATTTTATCTTCTAGATATCTCAAGTATTCATTTTCTGTTAGCAGAGGTTTCGCTTCGGGATCCGATGAGAACGACGTCGTTGTTATTGGTGGTGGACCTGGCGGATATGTGGCGGCGATCAAAGCGGCGCAGTTAGGTCTCAAAACTACCTGTATTGAGAAGCGTGGTACTCTTGGCGGTACTTGTCTCAATGTTGGCTGTATTCCTTCTAAGGTATTTTTTTTTAGATTTAACAAAGTTTCGCATCTTCATAGATCTAGTGGTTTTTGCTATTGTACTACTGTTTATTATGCGATAGTATGTGACGATTATGTTGATTAAGAGTATTCTGCTATTGAGTATTGAGCTAAAAAATTGCGTTATCTGTGGTATTCATTTGGTTAACTTTATGATGATTTTGATTTGAGAGACTGTTGACAGATATCAGTTTTATATTTCAGAGTTCAAATAAATCTATAGTAGGTTATTCTGTAATGTGAGTTCTGTGAGAAAATTGAAAATTTTGTGTTTGGTGTGATGGAAAATGATCTTCCATAGAAGATGTTCTTTTCCAGCATTTCAGTTAGTGAGTGAAATATTTTCTGGAAAAAAATGTGCTAAGATTAGTAATAATGTTCGCAAATTGGAGTGTTATGATGATTTTTTTTTTGTATTGAAGATTAATAGTAATAATGTCTTTTTAGTATTAGTTGGGAGCAAGTAGGATGAAGTTAAAAAATTAAGATAGTGACAAGGAACTTCAAACCTATAAATGAGCCATGAGGTTCATTTTCCACCCTTTGATGGAAATGTATTCCTTTATTTTTTGGTAACCAAATACCAGGAGACAGAATTCTTGACAAGTGACCGTCGTCACACCAAACACACAGTGATTCAGGAATTCGCTTCTCTAAAAGATTCTGAAGTTGCTTTGAAATTCCAAAGAAGGATGTAGTTAACATAAGAATACACTTTTAAGCAATTCTTAAATATGTAGTCTTGGTTTGCGACCGGTATTATTTAAAGGAATAATGTGTGTTAATTTTGCGGTAGTACTAAAACTTTTTGGTTGTTATGTTTAATCCATGTATTCAAATTTTTTGCATTAAGAGAAGTTATGTCATCGACATCTTTTATTTTTCAACCAGATTGCATGCTAAAATCTTGTTTAGTTATTCATCTCTTATTATCTCTCATTTGCTTCTAATAATTTTTATAGGATTAGCTTTAGGATTATCGGAAGTATTACACATACAACTTTCATTTGCTATGTTGACACTTCAAATCAGGTATCAAAGCCACCCCTGCAGAAAAAGGAAAAATAAGAAAGACCAAAAAACAGTACTCCTTACGTCCCATTTTATGTGGTACCATTTGACTTGGCACGGTATGTAAGAAATAAACGAAGACTTTTGAAACTTGTAGTCTAAAACAATCCTTAGATGTTTATATGGCTATAAATCATTTCATTGAGGGGAAAAAGGGGGATTTAAAAGTTATATTGTTTCTAATCATATAGTAAGGTGACATTCTTTTTGGGACAGATTAAAAAGGAAAGAGTGTCACATAAAATAGGATGGAGAGAGTATGTAATTTCTGACTATCCAGCTGTGACTTGTGAAGTGTTGACTATGTGTTATTTGGTTGATAAAAGATGAAGGAAATGGCAATCATCTCTGTTAATTTCGATAGCAGATATATGCTGCATAATGAATGATATGTTCTAATTTATTTATGCTGCAGAATTGAGTAATTTTATCCAAAGTGACATAAAATAAAATAGAAGGTGCTTTCTCTAAGAAGAAAAATAAAATATAGACCTAATTTTTGAGTTATATGAAACTATTGGAAGGGGATTGTAGACATTCTGATTTCCAATTGATGAGTTAATCTGTGACTTACATATATAAGTACAGACATCTGGCATAATCAACAGTCACATTCTTTTTGTTGCTATGGTGGTCAATTGTGGTTCCAATTGATGAGTTGACTTGTATCTTTCATATACAATTAGGAACCTGTTTCTTTTCTCTTTTTTTTGTGCCTCAGCGTCTTCCTTTTTTCCTGAATTTGAACTTCAACATGTATCGGTTTTCCTTTCAATAATTTTACCTAAGCTAGTTAAAGACAAAAAGATCTGGATGGCCCAATCTGCCACCCTTAAATGAGGCATACTATCTTGATATAGATTTTAATCTCGATGAAAGTTTTCTTGCGAATATTTAGTGGGTTTTCCTTTGTTCTATTTTTTTCGTCAAAAGTCTGAAGATTAAATACTTTTCTCATGGTTGTGCATTTTTTCCTTGGTTTGGCTTCTTAGCAAGGTATATATTTTTTCTTACGTTATAATTTGCATTGAAGTATATATTCCCAACTTTCCCTATTCTATGTTAAAATAGAGGTGGTTTTAAAAAATATATTATATTGATATAGGATACTCATATTGATAAATAATTTTACCGCTTATTGTAAATTGTAAAGACGGGGATTTTTACCCCCTTAATCTAATGCTGAATCAACGATATATTCTAAGTAAAGAGCTTTTTGGATTTGAAAAAGAAAACAACTTTACTGACAATTGCATGAATTTTATTTTGTCTGAGGAGTCCTCTGAATATTTCGGTCTTAGTTAGTTTAGATATATTTGTGGAATATGAACAAAGAAGAGAAGATAAGCTGAATGTAATGGCTAACTTGGGTTCTTTGATGCCCTTAAAATGTGACATGCCTGAGGGTTCTCTTGTTGTGAATCAAGACTTAACTTCACTGAGAGGCCATTTTCTTTGGTATCTAACCTAGTGCCTACCTTACCCAATGCTGTCCATAGGGCATAGGGTGCATATATTTTTATGGCCTCCACTTATCTTGTAATAACCCTCAACTATACAGTTCTGCTCTAGTAATTTGCTAACTGACATTCTGTTTATGTGACATCATGAACTTAAGTTCATTCTTCGGCATAGTAAAATTAACAACGGTACCCTTCAAATATACTTGGCAGAGTAGTGCACAGGTTTATGCCCATCTTTCTTGTTGACGATTGTGCTTGGAGCTCTGTAGTCAGCTTTTGAGGTCTGATACTTCATGTTCACTGTTTCTGCTTTTCATGTGTAGGCACTTCTTCATTCCTCTCACATGTATCATGAAGCTCAACATTCTTTTGCTAGTCATGGTGTGAAGTTCTCTTCTGTTGAGGTAGATCTTCCTGCTATGATGGCCCAGAAAGATAAGGCTGTGGCTGGTCTAACACGGGGTATTGAGGGTCTATTTAAGAAGAACAAAGTGAACTATGTTAAGGGCTATGGTAAATTCCTTTCCCCTTCCGAAGTTTCTGTTGACACCGTGGAAGGTGGTAATACTATTGTTAAGGGGAAGAATATCATAATTGCGACTGGTTCTGATGTCAAAAGTCTACCTGGGTTAACCATTGATGAAAAGAGAATTGTATCATCTACTGGAGCTTTAGCTTTGACTGAAATTCCAAAAAAACTGGTTGTTATTGGTGCTGGCTACATAGGCCTCGAAATGGGATCTGTCTGGGGCCGCCTTGGCTCAGAGGTGACTGTTGTTGAATTTGCATCTGATATTGTTCCAACCATGGATGGTGAAGTTCGCAAGCAATTCCAACGTTCTCTTGAGAAGCAAAAGATGAAGTTCATGCTTAAAACTAAAGTGGTGTCAGTTGACACTGTTGGCGATAGTGTGAAGTTGACCCTTGAACCTGCCGCTGGTGGTGAGCAGACTACTCTTGAGGCTGATGTTGTTCTTGTTTCTGCTGGTAGGGTTCCATTCACTTCAGGACTTGGATTGGACAAGATAGGTGTTGAAACTGACAAGGCTGGTAGGATCTTGGTCAATGAACGTTTTGCCAGTAATGTCCCAGGGGTATATGCAATTGGTGATGTCATTCCCGGGCCAATGCTTGCTCACAAGGCAGAGGAGGATGGTGTTGCTTGTGTGGAATTCATTGCAGGCAAGGAAGGTCATGTGGACTACGATTTGGTTCCTGGTGTTTGCTACACTCACCCAGAGGTGGCTTCCGTTGGGAAAACTGAAGAACAGGTTAAGGCACTTGGAGTTGATTATCGCGTAGGCAAATTTCCATTCCTTGCTAACAGTAGGGCCAAGGCAATTGACGATGCTGAAGGTATTGTAAAGGTAATTGCTGAGAAGGGAACCGACAAAATCTTGGGCGTCCATATTATGTCATCAAATGCAGGGGAGCTTATTCACGAAGCAGTGCTGGCTTTGAATTATGGAGCATCGAGTGAAGACATTGCTCGTACATGCCATGCACATCCTACAATGAGCGAGGCTCTGAAAGAAGCAGCCATGGCCACTTATGACAAGCCCATTCACATGTAGAGATAGCGTCAGTCATATCATTGTTTTTTATTTCCTTCGAGTATCTCAAATACTTGAAGCAGATTTTCTAATTGCCATATCAAGTATCTCTGGAACACAAGTTTCTTCCCCCCTCTCCTCTCTTAATTGGGTACTCAAAACCACCTCAAAGTTAATGTTTTCTCTTCTGCATATTCATTACTGTAATAAAGATACAAGTTGCATGTCGAGTTTAAATGCCATCAATGGTGAGTTTCATTGACTTTTCTTTTAGCCCCACCCCATCTTTGATCAGCATTTAAAGATTTTGCTTCGTTGGAATTTATGAGTCTTTACTTTCAAACTTCACCTCCACAAGGTAACGGTAAGGTCTCTGTACTACATTTTTTGGACTTCGCTTGTGGGATTTCATTTAGTATGTTTTTGTACTTTTCACTCTTAATCGTATTCGCAAAGGAATCGCTTGTGGGATTCCTTAGCTTTTTTACGATATCTAACATGAGAAAAGGATGAAAATTGTTCACTTTTAAATACTTGGAGGATATTTTCTGCTAAGTATTATACTTAAAAGATGTAGTTTAAGTTCGGGATATAGTTGAAGGATGTTTTTGACCAGAAACTCGTAAACTTACAGATGGATGTAGTCATAGTAATCTTCCTATTCAACTACATCTCATATCTCTTTTTGGCATTCAAAAGATTCTATCATTTTTGTATGATTCTTTGCTAATATTCTTGTTATTGACCAATCTCATTGACATCAAAACTACAGAAATGTAAGTTTAATGCTTCATTAGCCATTTTTTTTCCTTGTTCTTTTTGTCTTTCAATTGTTAATATGCATTATCACAACGAAAATATATTGTCACATAACTATTTATCTCCTTTCATAGACCTATCCTGCGTAAATCCAGGACTGGTATAGTCATTGAGGAGTTTGAGAGTTGCCAACAATCGATAAATTTGCTCAGTAAAATGTTGTAAAAAGGAGGTAATGGAAACACAAATTTGAGTTTATTGATACACTTATAACACGTTGTTCATCATTCATTCACCCTGGGAAGAGATGAACGAAAAACATTCTCCCTCGAGTTTAAAAACAGCACAAGCTGACCAAAACTAACTCGCGTTAGCGTCTATGAAATGAATACAGTAATAGCAAACAAGCAAAACACACACTTTAGAAAAGTTTGTGTTCTTATTGGATTTCAGTACAGTAAAGTAAAACAGATATATCGATTACTGTAAGTGCATCAATTTGTGAATTCAGTTTAGGGACTGAGTTACTGTGGTTTGTAGTCGATGATAAGGAATTTCTCCAGCTGAGGAAGCAATGTATTTGCATATTCAACATGAACAGGATGAGCTATATACTCTGCAACACCTTCTAAACTGTCAAACGTAGACTCAAAAACATGAGTGAAACCTTGATGAAGATTTTCTATGCTCACATCCTTACCCCTACAATAATGATGACATACAAATTACTACATTTCAATACTTGTATGAACATACCCAATGTAATCCTACAGAGTTAGATCTGAGGAGGGTAAGTATACGCAGATCTTACCAAAAGGGCACAGAAAGTGTTTCTGATAAACCTCCTCAGCTCAACTTACCAAAATAACACACTAATGAAAATCAAGAATGATAAAGTTTTTATTTTCATGTTTCTATTCATAAGAACCAAGAATGTCAACTTCAAAATCAGATACACACATAAAAAGGGGGTTGCTTCAATACTCAAGTTAAAAGAGACAAACCATCCACAGATAAGGAAAAAAACGGGGGGGGGGGGGG
>NC_028641.1:75403137-75431562 GCF_001406875.1 Solanum pennellii
GGGGGGGGGGGGGGAGGAAAAGTGGTTGAACAGACAGCATAGAAAATATTGAAGATTTGTGGAGGAGACAAGAAAGAGGGGCACTAATGAAAATCAAGAATCTTAAAGTTTTGCTTTTTATGTTTTCCAATCATAAGATTGTCAACATTGAACCTCAAAATGAAGCTCACACATAAAAAGGGGTTGCTTTAATACTCAACTAAAATTAGAAATCAACCATAGATAAGGTCAAAGGCAGGAGAAAAAGGCAAAAGGGGCTGAGCAAGATTGAAGATTTATGGAAGAGAAAAGAAAGTGGGTGCCAATGAAAAGCCTTCATGGGTTCGACAAGATCCTGAATATTCTTTCATTTTATCACATTAACCCTTTAACTTACCAAATGATAAGCATATTCAATGTAATCTCACAAAGTGATATCTGAGGAGAGTAACTATAAGCAGAGCTTACCCTGGAGGTACTAATGAAAATCAAGAATGCTAAAGTTTCAATCTTTATGTTTCCTATCAACACTGAACCTCAAAAGCACAAACATAAATGAAAATCAAGAATCTTAAAGTTTTGCTTTTTCTATATTCCAATCATAAGAATGTCAACATTGAACCTCAAAATCAAGCACACACATCAAAAGGGGTTGCTTTAGTACTCAACTAAAATGAGAAATCAACCATAGATAAGGTGAAAAACAGGAGAAAAGGGGATAAGGGGTTGATGAGAAGAGCAAGATTGAAGATTTATGGAAGAGAAAGAAAGAGGGTACCATTGAAAAGCCTTCATGGGTTCAACAAGATTGACAAGATTAGCATACTGCTTAATGAGTTGATCAATTTGTTCAGGTGGGATCCCATCTTTGAACTTTGCTAGAAGAATGTGCTTCACCACTCCTCCTTTACCACCCTCCATTTCTATTTTCTCACTCTTCTTCTTTGACTAGAGAAGCAAAAATTGTGGAGAGGAAAGGGTCCTTTGCTTGATTTATATAGTAGTAATCAATCCACCTGTCCCAACTCATCCCAAACTCTCTCTCTTTGTACTAATTTTAAAGAATCCACATTTTTTAAAAATCTGATTAAATGTATTTTTATAATTATTTAAAAAATTTCTAATTAAGTATTTTTAAAAAAATATATATATCATCATGTTCTTTAGTTGAATTGTTATTTAGAATTCAATTATGTTTTTAAGTTTGATCTATTCTTGGAGATTACTTCAGAATTTGGAGAAAGCATGTGTGAAATTGCTCCTGAACAAGTTTGTCGGGTGAAAAGTCAGAAAGTTTGCATATTCCCGTCAATTTTAAACTTTTCTTGAAAATATTAGCTTTGGTACTCATAAATGCTTTATTTGATAATTTTAAAAAATAAAAAAGTTGACAGTTTTGTTGTTTTTATTATTATAATCACTGAGTATATAATTTAAATGAATTTTAACCATAAATTCCTATATAGTACACATGACATGAATCTATAAGGTCATTGAACATTACTTAACCTAATTATACTTGTCCAAATCTTTATCCAGTTATTGAATGATTGAACACGTGGGACCAATTTCCTTACCTAATTAGTTGACATTTATAAAAGAGAAAAATTACGCGATTAAGTAAATTTATACTATTATTTAATTATTTATTATAGCTATAATTTATTATAACTATCACTTGCAACTAACACTAACCACTAGTTATGTGGGCTAACTTTGAGTTTATATAATTAGTCACGTTTGTATAATTCGCCACATTTGTATAATTCGCAACTAACAATTCTTCATTTGATTTGTAATTGTATACGATAATTTGTATTTGTATATGACGATGATTTCCTTTGATTTTTCAATTTAATTTGTCATCATATACATTCAATTTTTTTGTGTATGACTTTTTAAAGTTTGTATAAACATGTAGTTCTCGGATTTTATAATATAATTTATATAATGTACAATTTGTGTAATTGTTAAAAGTTAATATATTTATGTTTGTATCAATTCGTTGTTTCGAGTTTTACCATATTTGTATAATTCAAGACTTTGTATTACTTTATTATACAAATGTACTAGTGAATATAGAATTATTGCCACTCTCTCGCTCGCATCTCTCCTCCCTCGCCAAATCTCGCTTGTCTCTCTCCACCCTCTCCCAATTTCGCTCGCCTCTCTCCGACATCTCTGAATTTCACTCGCTAGAATATACAAATACATCTGTATAATATACAATTATCTAATCAATATATATATACAATTCACTTGTCTCCCCACTCTCTGCCCTCTCTCGCTCACATCTCTCCTCCCTTTCCCAATCTCACTCTTCACTCTCAACCCTATAACATATGGCTATGAATCGTGATTAGCAAATATAGCTATGGAACGTAATTAGACTATTTTTGAGTGGATACATGTGAAAGATCCTCTTTTATAAAAACACTAGAAAAGGGAAGAACGTGCACAATCATCGTTTTCTCAAATTGGAAAAATTACTTGGATGACTATCCTTTAATAAATAATTACTAATTTAGCGATACTTTTTATTTATTACCATTTATATCAATACAAAGCAATAACATGTTAAATCTGCAATATATATTAAAAGTGAATTATGTATCCAATATATATGTTTTATAACTATTTTTTAAAAATATTTATGTTTGTTGGTAAGAAATAGACACATTGTATTAAGTGTATTAAAATGTGGGATAAATGTATTATCCAACAATAAAATTTGTATTATATATAAATAATAAATTGTTCTTTATAATATGTATTAAAATTGTATTATAAATATATAAAAAGTGAGATCAAGTAAAAAAACATATTATTACTATAAATGATAAATAATTTTTTAATATAGTATATTTATGTAAATTTTCCTTTGAAATTCGCAATGTTTGTCATGATACTTTTAATTTTTTATATTTTTTTTTATAATAATAATATAATATTAACTATTTAAGATTAATATTCGAAACAAAAGGTAAAATATAGATAAAAAGATGAACAAATAAATCAAAATTTTAATGTATAACATTGTAGATATCTGCTACACTTAATTAAGTAGTATTTATTTGATATGTTTTTATAGTAAAAGAATCATTTATATAGTTTAAATTCAAAATTAACAATTTTTTATGTAAAATAAACTATGAAATAATTAAGTTATGAATATGAAATATATTTTTCTTAAAATGGAAGACTTAAACTAGTACGCTAAGCAGCTCAATATGAGAATAAACACACAATTGAAGCTAACATGTTGACAATCAACGGTGTTAGCCTATTCCACTTTCTTATATAGTATACATGAATTATGAGTTCAATCTGACTTATTTAACGAAAAGGCGAATATTTTTTTACTGATTATCATAATCACTTGTATTTACAAATTTTGTGTAGTTTAGTATACACATGTATATGTATATGTGTATTTAAAAATCCTAATCGCCTTTTATCTCATACAATCAAATCACACATACATTTATGACATATAAGTGATTTTTTATTTAGATATATATATTTTGCTATGTTTTAAAATTAAAATATTATTAATTAGTGTTAATTTACGATATTTTTATTTTTTTTAAAAAAAGAATTATTATAGTGTTCATTTTTTTAAAAAAATTAATAATATTATTGGTAGGTTTAGCGACCATTTTGCCATCAATTGCAGCGCCGAAAGCCGCCCATAAAATACAAAAGTAATTTTCTACATTCATATTTGAGTTTCCCATTTAGAAGAAGGAACTCTCAAATTCATGGTGAAAATTGAAGTTTCAAAATGTCACTGAGATTGTTCGACATCGGAAAATTCGATCGGAAAACAAGTTTTACTCTATGGAAAATCAAAATGCACGCCGTCCTTGTGCAAAACAGTTTACATAAACCTTTAACCGGAGAAAAACCGTTCGACATGAAAGCCGATCAATGGAAGGAGATCGATGAACAAGCGCGATCTCTAATTTATTTATACCTCGCAGATGAAATTTTACGCCAAGTAATTGAAGAGAAAACAGCAAAACAAGTTTGGGATAAATTAGAAGCTCTGCATTTGGAGAACATTCGAGTAAACAAGCTGCTTAAAAAGCATTGTTTGTATTCTCTTCGAATGAAAAAAGGTACTGCTACTGCTTCTGTTACTTCTCATATTAATGATTTTGAATCGATTGTAACAGATCTGGAAAATTTAGATGAGAAAATTGACGATGAAACGAAAGCGTTGTTGTTATTGCGTACTTTACCTTGTTCGTATGAAGATTTTGTGGATGAAATTGTAGATGGTAAAGATACTATTTCATTTGATGAAGTTAAATCTTCATTGTTGAAGATTTCTTCAACTGAAAGTTCATCACAGTTTAGATCTAGATCCAGAAATGGAGATGTAGTGTGTTGGAATTGTGGTAAAATTGGTCATGTTCGTAGGATTTGTGATTATTCGAATTCGAAAACGGATTCATGATTTGAAGTTTAATCAATTTCTAGTATGATAATAATTGAGTTTGAATCTAAATATTTGTGTGAATTATTGTCGTAATAAAAGCTATTGAATTTTCGTAGTGTTTACACATTCTTTTGATGATTATAAGTTGTAACATATGCTTTATGAGATATGTATGGTTGATTATAACGAAAGTATTTTTTTGATCAATATAATATTTAAATAATTCAATACTATTTTATTATTTTAATTAAATTTTCTAAAGAGAAAAGACATAAAGACACCATCAAAGTTGTCTTGTATTTGCATTAAGACACCTTAACTTTTAAAGTGTCCTATCACCCCACAGAACTATTTAATTTCTTTGTAAATGGACCATTTTGATCAATTTCCTAGTCTGAGTTGTTACCACGTACATGAGGCGCGTCATGCATTATTTTTACTGCCATGGACCAGTTTAAAGGTGCCATGTGTCATTATTTTTCTTTATTATTAATTATTTTATCAATTTATGTCATCATCCCCAAATTTAAATCCAAAATAATCATTGTTAGCCCTAATTTTCCAATTTCATAGTTTTATCTATAGCAAAATCAACGTTGATACTCTTTGTTTGACCACTTCATCATCTTCTCTAAGAAAATAAGACATCACTATTGGCTAGGAACTTCTGGATCAATGAAGAATGTGATTTTCTTGTTCAATAAATTCAAAGTTAACACTTCCAAGCTATGGATGCTCATGTCTAAGCATCACAACTGGCCATAATGGCTAAGAAAAAGATTGTCTGCCACAAGTTGGCCAATGGAACATGATGAACAAGAAAATGGTTAATGGAGGAACTGTTGTCAATTGGATCTGCATTAACTTTTCTTGCAATGTGCAAGAAAGTGTTACGCATGGGTTTTGTTCTGAGTTAGCATAAATGTGTGAGTTATTTAGGTCTGAGTTTTGCTACCAAAAGGGTTGCAACTAATAGCAATCCCACATTCAAAATTTTGTTGTCACCTAACTCCATAGCTGAATAAAAAAAAATCCGAATGAAGAAAAATTTCTTGAAGGTGCAAGCCAAACAGAGAAGAAAAGAAATGGAGAAGATGACTTCTCTTAAAAGAATAGGGTCGGGTCGGGTCGGGTTGAATTAGATCATAGGGAGTTGAGCAACACGCGCCACTACATAGACGAGAAAATGGGTCAAAATGGCCCATTTACAAAGAAATTAATTAGTTCGGTGGGGTAATAGGACACTTTAAAAGTTAAGGTGTCTTTATGCAAATACGGTACAACTTTGATGGTGTCTGTATGTCTTTTCTCTTTTCTAAATAACAAGCCTTGATTTTTTAATTTTGACAAAACTCCATAATTACGGGTCGTGTGTTTTGCTCTTCTAACGTGTTAGATGATCAACCATTGTTCATGTTCTAGGAATCTGTTCGATATCTCAATGACTAGATTTGATATCGATTATTCCATTGAAGTTGTATCTTAGTGCTCATCTAAAATAAAATAAAAAAGTTCTTTTTAAAATAGATTGTATCATAATAGGTCTATCATGTATATAAATTGTATCTCCTACTACTTTCCATGATCAATAATGCACTTAATCCATTGAAATATTTTGATATCCTTGACAAAGCCATACTTCAAAAAAAATATTTAAAGTTTTATGAATTTTGTAATTTCATCGCCTACATCTGAATTATTTCAAAAGGAATGAATTTATATTTTTTTTAAAATCTTTTTTAATTAAATTCTATATAATAGCAAACTATTAATTTAAATTAAATGATATAAACATAATTTAATTTAACTGTACCACATAATAAATTGTTACTATTTCGCCTCTATTCAGGTGAATCGCATTCACCACTCTCTTTCTCTCTTCCCTCTCTCGCTTTTATACAAAAGCAAATGTATATAATGCGTTGTGTTTGTATAAAATGAGAGAAAATAATATATATATATATATATATATATATANACAGATATTTTCATTTCTCTCTCCCAGATCTCACTTGCCACTCTCACCTTTGTCTCTCTCGCTAATACAAACAAAAATGTATAAATTGTATTTTTTTTTGTATAAAGCAAGAGAAAGTTGTATATACACATGCAAATACATGTATCTTTGTATATACAAACACAAATTTTACAATTGATCTTTTGTATATGTATTCAGAAACAGAAACAAATTATATACATTTTCTTTTGTATATGTATAGCGAAATATATATATTTATGTTTGCTACGAAACGCAATTATGCAAATTATAGCTACAGCATACGAATTCCCTATAATTTTTGTATTTGCTATATGTGAAAGTTATCCAAGTTTAAATAAGTCCCAAATTAGATGTTTGTGCCCTAGGCCCAAAATAACCCAAGCTTAGCTAACAAAGTCCACATAATCATAAAGCCCAAATGGATTTCGACCCACATCTAAGAAATGAACATTGATTAGTCCCAGCCCATTTCAATTCTGAATTCTCTTGAAACTTCAAAATTGCTCTTATAATTCGGGCACTAGATATGAAAGGGGTCCGATTAAATTCGGAGCTAGTTTTAGAGATGGAATCGAACAATTAAGAGTTAAAAATGAGAGATTTGGAGTTGTCATAGAATCAACATCTTATTCTTTAATAGCAAGCGCAACAACAAGTACACTGCAAGATCCATCGTTAGGAACAACACTTCTAACATGATTTTTATCATTTCAGAACCCAAAACATATGATCCCCGATGAAGTTATCCCAATCATCCACCACAATCCATGTTAGTTTACGTATATTATATTATCTCTTTTCACTTTTATATGTCAATTATTTCAAAAGTAGATTTTCACTTTTGTTTGTCACTTTTAATGTATCAAGAACAGATTAATCAGTTGAAAGTGAACGAAGCAGATATATTTATCGCTCCTATAGGAAAAATAAACTAATTCAAAATATAAGAGTGAACAATAACAATAACATATTCAGCGAAATCTCACTAAGTGATCAGGATTGGAAAGGATAGAGTACAGGCAGACCTTACCAATACCTCGAAAAGGGAGAGAAGAGTGGACAATGAATTTTAAAAACATATTTTATAGGAAGGTACGTGGGATGTACACATATTTTACTTTCACCTCCCAGAAGTAGAGGGATTGTTTCTAGTAGATCTTCGATCCTCTCAAGTAAAATTATTATTCAAGGCATAGATATTAACTCCTATATTCGAATTAGCAAACCAGAAAACAATAGGCACAAGTAAAATGTTATGATGAAATCCTGACAATAAACTGAATCTTTTATAATGGTTTCTGGTAAATTTGAAAAGAAAAATAATTCATTGACAATAAAAAAGAATTGGAATTTTTAACTAGACTTGACCATCTTTGAAATGATATTAATTCTTTTAACATTAGAAGCATCTGTAATGGAAGTAGATATATGTCCACTCAATTATTAATTATTTTCTTATAATTTTCACCACAATTATACAAATTACACTTAATTAGGTCTTTTTACAATTGATACACTTTTGTTTTTTTTTCTTTCCCTTTGACTCTTTAACATTCAGTTAGATATTTTGCAGATTAACTAGAGTGTATAATATCTTTTCTTTCTCTAGAAATTAAATTCTAGTAATAGTATTTAGTAATTGCGTATATTTTTTAATTTGTTATTGTGTTTTTTGATATTTGTTGTTTTATTTTACTCTATATCTCGATATATTTTTTTATTGCAAACTTTTCCCGAATAGCTTCTCTTTTTCGAGTCGTGTAACTTTCAGAAATAACTTATCTACTCCTTAAAGATAAGAGTAAGATTATATACTTATTATACTGTTCAAATTTCACTTATTACACTGAGTATGTTATAATTATTTTAAACTCAATCTGATGTGTATTAGTGTATATACTTGTATTGTATTTATCAATATAATTCAAATTATGTTTCTTATTATATAATAATGTTTTTATGACAAGAGTAAGATTATGTACTTATTACACTGTTCAAATTTGACTTATTACACTTGAATATGTTATAATTATTTTAAACTCGATCTGATGTGTATTAGTGTATATACTTGTATTGTATTTATCAATATAATTCAAATTATGTTTCTTATTATATAATAATGTTTTTATGACAAGAGTAAGATTATGTACTTATTACACTGTTCAAATTTGACTTATTACACTTGAATATGTTATAATTATTTTAAACTCGATCTGATGTGTATTAGTGTATATACTTGTATTGTATTTATCAATATAATTCAAATTATGTTTCTTATAATATAATGTTTTTATGATATAATTTATTTTTATCTTCACTTCTTTAAATACATCTAATTGATACCATTCACAAAAAAAAAATAAAAACAAAAAATCTAAGGGTTAAATCCAAATCAAATGGTCAACTCTTACTAATTTCCATTTTGTCTTCTGAATAGTGAGCTATTAATTAGCTTTTGTTGCATAGGTAGAGGTGACAAACTAAGTTCATGTACCTTAAAAAGGCTTGTAAAATTAACAATAGTGATTAATTATTTTGGTTTATTTACGTTTAATATTTATCGAAAATAATCATTCGATCTTTATAAAATAAGGATAAAATTGTATATATATTAGTATCTATTAGCAGATTTCAATTATAAAATTATACTGAATATATTATTATTATTGATTAATTAATTAATTTCAGGAAACCGACATTGATCTCTTTTTGATTAACTAAAACGAATTTAATTAACTCGAAGATTAGAAATATAATCCTTTGTTGACAATGTCTTTGACTATATATGTAGAAAACTAGATCATATTTAGGTTTAAACCTAGGATAAGAACAAAGAAAAAAATTAGAAATTAAATAATATGTTGTGTTTAGTGGGATATAATAATAATAATAATAAGTGAATTGAAAATTTTCAACAAGTATAGTGCTTTAAATAAACAATTAGGGCTGTAGTTTATTGGATTATTATTGGTTTATCAAGCATTGAGAAAATATTTACACAAATGGGGTTAATTATTTATAAAGTACAAATTCAATGTAAATTGTTAGTTGTAACCATGGGTAAATGCAGTCGACTATAGATTCATCTGAACTCATAACTTTTTATTAAAGGTGATATATGTATATATAAAATTCGATTAAAATATTCAAAAATATTATATTTGAACCCATAATTTTATAATACATAAAGATAATATTACAACTCTTAATGGTTAAACCAATTAATATATAATTTGAGTCTTCGTCTAATTATAATTAATAAAATGATAAACAACTTACTACCATACACTTCCTAATTTATTCACTTTGATCACTTGTCACAAATCAATTTGACTAATTTCTTAAAATTGAATTAGATCAACTAAATATTTTAAATTAAGTTTTCAAGTCGATTGCTCTCATATTAATATAATGAAAAAAGATAAAAAATTCACAATGTCGATTAAAGTTCATACCGTTTAGCTCTCAAGAAGCAAAACATGACAAGTAAAAACGAATAATGAAAATATTAAGATCTACTTAAACCCTTAGAAACTATAAAGCTAGACAAGAAGTATTTATGTAAGTTAGATAAAAATTAATTCATATAACACTAATGATTAATTATGTTAATTTTGGGACTTTTTAGAAACTGAATATTAGTTAAAGTTAGATTAAAAGTAATACTATATATATATTAAAGTTGAATATTTTGTGCTCTGCTATGACAGGCATGTCGTGTTCATACTTGACAAAATTTTGTTCCCTAATTTTTACTGTTTAATTGGACTTTTACTTAGCTACATAATAAAGTCACAAACTAACTTATTTTTTTTTTATTACAATATATATTTATACATCATATTTTTTTATTGTCTTGAGTGTATTTATTTGACAATTTTTTTTTAAAAAAAAATTAAATATTGATAGTGATGTATTGGACTATTAATGAAGAACACGCATCTTAACATGTGATTTTGGAGTTTTTTTTTGGTCATAGATGACCATGATGCAAGTGGCCGGAGGAGAGTTAGAAGTACGATTACGAGTTTTTTAAAGATCTTTTATTATAGATTTTTTTAAAAGATTGAAGTTGAAAATGAAAATACAAATTTGTTTAAGTTAATTTATACCATGCGAAATTAAACACATTTTATATTATTATATCGTGTTTGTTCAGAGGCGAATCTAGAGTGATGGGAGCAGATTCTCGAAAATTCAGTAACTTTCATCCATATTATTCTGTATTTATCTTTGATTTTTTTTTTTAAAAAAAAAATTAGTATCAAAGTAACCTCTTGATTCAAAAAATAAAACTTGTTTAAGGTTTATTACTTATTCCTCTTAGTAATAAAATAAGTCATAAATTTTAAACTTATAATGTGCCTATATGTGTATCTTTCTTTTACTACAATAAATCAAACATCTAAAATAGAATATACTCACAAAATAGTTTTATTATTTTTAATTTTTACATTTTAATCTGATATAACTTGTTCACGAATTAAACGAATACTCGATAAATATGCACGCTTAGTTGGTTGTCATTTTTGGCAATATTTGAATGATTTTATCATTTTATATTGGAGGATTACACGTTTATCATTTTAATATAAAGTATAAAATATGAATTATCCTTGATTCTTTAGCTCCTTTGAATCTATAATAATTAGAGTTAGGTCTAATAGGAAATAAACTTTCCTTTTTTGGTTATGTCATATATATGAACTTTGACTCATATCTCAAAGTATACCATATATATTAATCGATACAGAATCAGAACTTAAAATTTATAAATTTAAATTAATAATTTATAATGTTTAATTACTATTTTAATAATAATCACAAAACTTGGATCTAAATTATTAAGTTCAGTTGAATCTATATAAAGAAGCTAGCGATCTTGCTGCATTTGAATATCCGTGGCGGAGCTAAAATTTTGTAAAGCATATATTCACATCATGTTTATAATAAAATAATTTTTTTTTGTATTTATTTTGAATTCCTATTATAAAGGTATTGGCTCCACCACAGTTGAATATTGATGCTTAACTAAGTAAAATTCTTGAAATAAAGTTTAGTTGACTCTCATTTAAAGTAGGGTTTTTTTTTCGAAATAGACATATATCTAGATAATACTTTTTTCCCAAGAATTATATGGTTGAAAAACGTGTGATAACTTTAGATTGAATAGTATATCTCGAGAAATGTCTCATCAACTATTTATCAACAATAACTCGTAAGAGTTGCTGAGTTGGGACACAATATAAGGTATTTCATAAGGGAGGTCAGGAATTGATTATATTATTTATATCGTCAATATTTTTTCAGTCAAGCTCGTCATACTAACCTTTTTAAGTTCATGTTATATTTTATGTGATTTGCGAGATATTATAGTATATATATAAAGGATAACGACTGTAAATTTTTTAGACTATTCCAACAAAAACACTGATCAATATAGGGTGGTGGATCACAATTCACACACAATTTTTGCTTGGGAAGTTACTTGTGCTCTCTCTCACACATACACATCATGTGAGTTATTTTCAAATGTCAATTTTTTTTCTCTTGTTTTTTCACTAGCTTTTATTTCAATACATTGTATTTAATCTCCAAAAAGGAACCAATATATATTGGACCACAAAACTTTTTGTTTAGTTTGGTATGGTGAAGTAGAAAAGACATAAAAATGTGTGTGGCATCATACTATATTGTCACAAATGACATCATACTATTGTTGTGGAATGATGTATGATTGTAGCACATGATCAAGCATAAAGAAAATTCAATAATATCAAAATTTAACGAGGTTCGTTCAAACTAATTCAGAGTTTTTCGGAATTGGGTTGTAATAAGGATTCATTAGAATGCAAAGACACATAGTTAATACATGTTTCAATAGTTTAACGCACCCTCAAAACTTATACTAGTACTTCTCCGTTTATTTTTTTTTATTTCTAATCATATTTCGCTTTTCGAAAGTGAAATTATATGAACTCAAAAACTTTGTTCAATATTTTAAGATATAATTTTTTCATTATATTAATAAAGTGAATGATTTATATTATTTTTCAACATCTAGATTTTAAATATTGAATAAAACTGATTTAACTTAGCTTTGAAAATTGATCAAATATAACTCTCGTAACATCAAACATGATAGGTAAAAGCGAAAAGAGAGAGTAAATACTATCTTTTACCCTTTGCAAGATTTCTTGACTATTTATAAATTAAATAATAGAAAATAACCTTTTAAAAACCATATATGAAATGAAGATCTTTTATATTTTAAAATAAAGATATATTATTAAAAAAATTAAACTTTAAAAACTACTTCCTCCGTTCGGTATTGTTTGTTATAGCTTCTATTTTTAGAGTTAAATTATAAAAACATTGACTAATATTTTAAAATATATTTTAATCATATTAATATCCAAACAATTGTAATTCTTTTCATATAGTTTTAGAATATCTAATTTTTTTGTTTAAAATATTGAATTAATATAATTTAATTTACCTTTGAAAATTAGTCAAATTGACTTTCGATGAGCGCAACATGACAAATATTTCTGCACGGAGAGAGTATAAATTAAAAATAAAAGTCTCTTACTAATATATATATATATATATATATATATATATATATACACTAATTAGCTTATTTTGATTTTTAATGAGGTTAATTAGAGAACATGTGAATCGTCATGTCTCTGGAAAAGTTCGGTCAAATGAATATCAATTACTCTTCTATGCTTCAATCCTAAATATTTATGCTTTGTCTAGAACTCGGCTAATTATTTTTGGAGGACCTTCGGAATGTGATAATCATCAGGATCGTTTTCTCGTCATGGTGATAAATCATTACCTTGTGTCCTCATTTTTTCTTCCCTTAACAAACATACAAAAGCCACAACAACCATTGTCGAATTCCACAGTTACATAAGCATTGTCTATTATATTAGGCACNACTGGCTATTAATATTATTAATGGATGATTATTTTTGTTTCTTGCAATCAATGACGAGTCGTTTAAAGTAACATTTTATACCTTGAAAAATTGAAAAAAATAATATTAGTGGCAATTAATTTTTAATTATCGTTAATGTGTAATTTTTTTTTCAATTAGCATTTTTTGTATTTATTCCTAAAGCCTTTATCGATATAGATTTTAATGACACTTAACTAATGTTAGTAAAGACTTTAGTCCTTTTTATTAGTGTCAATATTTAATGCCGCTAAAAGTTATTTTTGTTACAGATAATGGCACTGCTTCAGGTTTTTATTGTTCTTGTTTATTTGCAAAAACTAACGTTGATTCTAGAGGAAGTTACACATTTGATCGCTCGATCAAAATTATTTATATATTGTGTTATTTTGATTGGCAACTATTTAAGTCAATTTCCTTTAATTTTTTTTATGTAACAAGATCGACCTTTTGTTGCTAAAAGTTTAATTCATAAAGTTATGAAAATATGGCTAGACTTTTTAGTCAAAATTTTGTGCAAAATTTGCATCATATATCATTATATTCATGAATAGTAAAACTTCATAGAGTTAGATAAATTAAAAGAATAAAATCTTTAAGATAGAGCAATGAGCAAATTCAACTTCTTAAAGTATAGTACATAAAATTGAGCAAGGTAATTATATATTTAACTGATCAAGCAAAATAATAATATTCGCTAGTTAATGTCTATATAAAAAATATATATACTATTTTAATTATGTATATCATATATTAATATAAAAAAAAATTATCGTTATTATTTATTATTTTGATGAATAACTATTTATTTTGATTATTCTCTAATTTCTATACCCGCGTGTGTGTGTGTGTGTGGGGGGGGGGGTTAATTTAGAATTTAATGGGAAAAAAAAGTCTACGTAGCTATTGCTAGATAGATAGATAGTGTAATGAGTATAAATCATTAATTCACATAAAATAAGATGTATTTATCGTTGGGGATGACCAGTAGTTTGAGCTTGGGATTTTTATATTGAAGGTCTCAAGTTCGAAATCCGTTGCCATCGAAAGCAAGGGATTTGGCTTTTGGGTCGAGCTCGTCGCACTATATTTGCTTAGTGTGAGTTACCTTTCCTATATGATTTTCAAATTATTGCATAGAAGGAAGAATTTTACCTCGTGCACATTTAAAGAATAATAACCGTGGGTTTCCGTTGTCATAAAAAAGAATGTATTTAGAGTATAATAAATTGGGTTGGCCTAGCAATCCTTTTTTAATTCTAAGTTGTTTATTGTTTATACAATTACAAGTGATTTTATAAAAATTTAGATGTTAGTCATAAAATATTAATTTTTCTACACTTAAATCTGACTTTTATTAATGTAGCATCCCCATGCTCTTATACTTTTATTAATGAAAATATACATTAATTAATTCATTAAAAGTTGAAAATTGTTGGCGCAAAGTATCCTTGATAAATATTGGAGCATGTCAATATTACATTTGTTATTAGTGTGGTCGACTATTTTATTTTTTATATTAGTAGGAGCCACCCCCTATATATATATATATTAGCAATTAATAAAACTAATATAGAAAGAAATAGTCATTAAATTTAAGGCACAACTCAAATAAATGTAAAGAATTTTCAACCAAAAATCAATCGAAAACATTATCAATGAATTTCATCGAAAATTAGCAATTTTTAATAGTGAACAAAACTTGACATGGATGTGAGCGTGGTGGATACAATATGATGTATATACGAGTTTATCGGAAATCAATAACGTATACGTAATCAATAAATTTACTAAATATTTAATAGTAAATTTAATTTTTACTGTATATTAACTTGAGATCGTAATAATAATTAATAAGCTTCGGATTTTCTTATACTTCAAATCTTTTCAAATTTCTTGATAATTTTTTAAAATCAAATTCAATTTTTTGTTCTTTTTAGAAGGGCATAAATTTATTCAATTTACATTTTTATTTTAGTATTTTACTTCTTGCTCATGATCATTAGTTCTAAGGCCTAGACTAGAATAATTTGGGGTCACACTATGAATAGTGTGGGATTTAATTAATTTATTGAACTATAAATATTCCACACTGGAAGGGGGATAAAGTACATTATTTTTGAGTACTTAAATTAATTTCCAAAATATTTAGACTTCAATAGTATATGCCTATGCAGATATCTCTTTTATTATATAATATAATATAATTAATTAATAATTATGAGGGTACACAAATGATAGTGGGCTAAAAATTTTAAGTTCATTAATTAAAAAAAAGAAGTAAATAGTTCATTAAATTACCAGCCATTTTGTGTTTTATGTAAATTATGCTCACACATCTCTAATTTAGTTCATACTTCATTGAGAAAATCATAGTTATATTATTTAAAGTTTGTAATGAAATATGTTATGAAAAAAAAAGAAAAAAGATAATTCATATTTGTGGAAGAAAAAACTGTAATATAAAATGTCCTCGACTGTATCTAGATATATCAAGTTGTTCAATTACCCTTCTGAACTTATTTTACAAGTAATTTTCTATCCTTTTTCGGCTTATGTGGCACTAACTTGAAAAAAGAGTCAACCAACATTGGGCCCACAAGATAGTATCACGTAGGCCGAAAATTATTAATAAAAATAAGTTCAAGGGTAATAGGACATTGATATAGTATAAGTGCGTCTATAAAATTTCGCACATAGATTAAGAGGGTACTTGTTCATTATCCCTAATTAAATAATATCTTTTATTTAATTAATGTGATTTGTCGATTATATATATAGAAAACTCAGTTATTTAAAGAAAGGTAAATTTGGAAGTGATTAATTAATACCTTTTAAATTATTTTAAAACCATTTAATTTGAACTAAATACAAAGCTTAAAACATCTTATAATTAATATGAACCTGAGGTGGGTATAAGTTATAATATCTTATGTTGTTAATTAATAACATAAATATAATATGAGGAAAAACAATTCTCTTAATTTGTTAACACAAGTAAATAAGAGAATCTAATTACTCAATTTCACTTGTTCAATATTTTAAAAATAATTATTTTTATTTTTACTTTTAAATTTTAACATATCAAAAAAATATAACTATTTTCCCAATATTTTATCGTCTATATTATTTAAATATTTGTTAAATTACTTTCCAAACTTAATACTATACAACATAATATTGTGAATATTATATTAAAAATACTTAGGAAAAGGGGTTTGATATACCCCTCAACTTTGTCATTTGGAGCTGATATACCCCTCGTTATAAAAGTGGCTCATATATGCCCTTACCGTTATACAAACGGCTCATATATACCCCTGGCGTCACAAAACGGCTCACATATACCCTTCATTTAACGGAAGTTAAAAAATTAGTTTTAAATTTATATTTTGTTACTTCTAATTTTTTTTAAAAAAAATTATTTAGGGGTATATATGATTCTTCTATCAAAGTTCAAGGTATATTTTAATTTTTTTAATACATAAATTATTTTTTGACTTCTTTTATTATAATTATTTGAGTTTCTTATTCTTATTTTGTTTTTTCTTTCATTCCTTAGTTTAAAGAGAAAAAAAATTAAACTGTTTTTTTGTGTGTATTGTAATTTAATTTCGTATTCGAAGAAAAAATTTGGTCATCTACAATAAGTTTTACAAGAATATTAGTGAAATATAAATAAATTTGATTATCAAAATAATGATTATAAAGTAGTCATTGAAACAAAAAAAAGTCAAAAAAAACATGTTTGACGAGGATTAAATTTACTCATATGGAATTATATTTTTTAGAAAAAATAATAAAAATTTAGATTAAAAATATTATTTTTTTCATTTTCGTTAGAGAAAAAGGGTATATGTGAGCCATTTGTTTACAAGTAGGGGTACATATGAGTCACTTTCATAACAAGGGGTATATCAGCTCTAAATGACAAAGTTGAGGGGTATATCAGACTCTTTCCCAAATACTTATATCAATTCATTTTTTAAAAAAGTGTAAAATTTTAAAATAAATAAATAAAAGATGAACGAATAAAATATTAAATATGTGGATGAAGTAGAAAGAAGAAAGTCAATATTAAACTTTAATTGAACTATAGAATTAAAAAGTTGAAAATTAAAGTTTTTCTCCTTATTGCGGCTTTGTGGGATACATAGTATTATTATTACAACTATAGACTTTTTTTTTTTTAAATTTTACTTTTTATTTTTTTATAACTTCTAAATTCTTCTTTCCCTCACATGCCACTTTTATTTTCTAAACACAATTTTTTCAAACTTCTCCCCACCTTTTATTTTTGTTTTATTTTTTAAAATCTTTATAAAGTCCCATCAACTTCTATGTCCTTGTATACTAATCCAATATTCATTTCTCTTCTAATATTATATCATATAAAATTTCTCTCTCTTTTTTCTCTATTTGTACATTTTTGTAACATTCAATTAGTTTCTTCATTTTGAGTAAGCAAAAAAAAAAAATAGTTTAGATGGATTATCATGGTCAGAAAATTGAAGTTGTTGGACGAGGACGAGAAGGAGGACGAGGAGATAGTAAGGAAGAAATTAAGGAGGAAGAAATTGTTATGGATCTTCGAAGGGGTCCATGGACCGTTGAAGAAGACTTTACACTTATCAATTTTATTGCACATCACGGTGAAGGTCGTTGGAATTCTCTTGCACGTTGTGCTGGTAATTATATATCTTTATTCTTTTTGTTATTGTTGATCGTAGTGTTTACTAAAAACTTTTTACATTTGGTTACTCATGAGAAGTTGAACAATCTTTAATTAATAAACTAAGGTCGTTCAACTAATCTACGTCCATACTTGTGTAAGGCATGTTAAGGAATAAGTGTTTACTACTGTAACTTTTTTATTATTAAAAGTTCGAATTCTGAATTTCTGATTAATAAATTATGTTTATCGAGTTAGTTGAATTAGTAATCTTTCTTTGAGAAACCATCTTTTCTTTATTGCAACATGTATTTCTTTTTCTTTTCTTTTGTATAATAAGACAATATCTTCACATAGATAAATATTCGTATGGATATGTTGTTGTATAATTTTATTTCTTCTTTACAATTAGGTAATTTAAAGTGTTTCTTTTGGGTGGGGTGTACAAGTAATAGTTTTAAAGTAAGTATTTGTATGTTTCAAACGCAAAATATTTTGTGCATCATATTGTCTTTTATTAATACTTTATTTTTGAAATATGCTTTTAAATTTAACTTTGGCATAATTAGTCATGAGAAGTTTATTATAATTAATAAATCGTTGTGGTTCAATTAATTAAACAGGTTTAAAGAGAACAGGGAAAAGTTGTAGATTGCGATGGCTTAATTATCTTCGACCAGATGTTCGACGTGGCAATATTACTGTTGAAGAACAACTCTTGATTCTTGAATTGCATTCTCGATGGGGCAATCGGTATGTTCACTCTCAGACTTATGTATAGTTACGAATTAATTTCACGTATAATCATTACACTATATTCGTAATAGTACCACATTAAAATAACTATAAACTATGTGTCATTTGCTACTAGTAGTAACTTAATTATAATAGTGTGTAATATGATTTTCTCTTTCTTTTGTGTAGTTGGTCTAAAATCGCTCAACATCTTCCTGGAAGAACAGACAATGAAATAAAAAATTATTGGCGAACTCGGGTACAAAAGCATGCAAAACAACTCAAATGTGACGTGAATAGTAAGCAATTCAAAGATACCATGAAGTATCTTTGGATGCCTAGGTTAGCCGAAAGAATACAAGCCGCCGCGGCTACTTCCAACCCAACGGCGGCTTCTTCCTCCGGCCCCACCACCACATATGTCCAAAGTCAAGAAATTCAACATCTACTACCAAACATGAACCATCATGTACCCGAATACTTACCTATCCAACTGATGAATATCGAGAAAACAAACAGTCTTAATTATTCAGCAACTTCAGCGTCATCGGATAATTACTCATCCGACCTCACTGATGGTTGCTACAATTTCTCAATTAATCAAAGCAATAATCAAGATCATTCTCAAGTTAATCAAAGTACTAATCAATTGCTCTATGTAGAATCAACAATTAATCCCACAAGTTATAATTTTCACCCTGGATTTCAAGGATTCCAAGAAGTGGATCAACAAAACAATACACAATGGATGGAAAATCCATGGAATATTGAAGATATGTGCTTCTTACAACAATTGAACAATGACATGTGATAAAAAAATATATATATATATAGTATCCAAGAGTACCTCAAGAGGTTGGAGATTCATATAGAGAAATATTATCATCATTAATCACACCATAAAAGCATCTAATTTTTTTAAAAATTCTTATGCAACATATTTGTAGCTTTTATGTTTCAAATTTCAATCAATTTCTTAGTTTTATAATTTTTTTTTAAATAAAAATACATATATGTGTACATTTATTTTAGATTTACTTTTATCGATGAGTTTCTTAAAATATATATATGTGCTAGTAGAAAATGTATAACTTCTAATGCTAATTAAAGAAACTTTTTTTATAATATTGAGGTAAGAGGATTGTGTGTTAGAGTCAACCCAATTGTAGATGGGGTCTTTAATTGATTTATATAATTTTTTTGGATGATTCTCATCTCATGAGCTAGCTGTTTCGAAGTTATATATGTTAGATTATGATATTAGAGTTATTTAGACTCATCTCGACTTTTATTTTATTCGATATTAAATTTCATATTATATTTTTCATGTTCTAAATTTTCAATTCTCTAATCGTGTGAATGCATGTTAAAGTCCGGGCCCATGTCGATTGTGGATGGGGTCTTTGGTCTATTTTTACTTGATTTTAAATAATTCTTATTTCATGAACTAACTTCTGAAATTGGATTAGATTCAAAATTCGTTTCTTATATATATATATCATAGTATTAGAGTCATACAAATCTCAACCATTGATTGTCTTACATTGTTAACGCTCCAGATGTTTGGTTGTTATTGTGCAAATATCGTGTTAAACTCCTACGTCAATTGTGAATGGAGTTTTTGATCTCTTTATATAATCTCAGACAATTATCTTCATTTTATGAGTAAACTTTTAAAATTAAGCTAAGTTTATAAAGTCCCTTTCTCATCACACAATACTAAAAATTCATATACAATTGTACACAAATCCTTTTTTTTTTTTTAGCCTTTTTCTATATTTTGGAGTTATTAATTTAACATACTTATGATGGAATTCTAAAAGGGGAAAATATTTTTTTGTATATAATGAGAGAGAGTGCATAATTAATTGGCTCTACTATTTTTAACAGTAAAACGTCTTTGTTGCTTGTTAATATAAATATTAATAATCTTAGACCAAAGTCATGGAATTTTAAGAAAACAGTCTATGGGGTCTGAACCAAATTAAAAGACCTTAGTCTTCATTCTAGATTAATTAAAGTGAAAAAAAAATACGTGGTATATTCTTAGCTACATGATTTTGTATATAATTTAAACCTACTTGCTGCAAATAATCATATAATAAAAAGGGAAAATGCACAAGTACCCCCTCAACCTATGCCCGAAATTCCAGAGACACACTTATACTATACTAAGGTCCTATTACCTCCCTGAACTTATTTTATAAGTAATTTTCTACCCCTTTTTAGCCTACGTGGCACTAGTTTGAAAAAAAAAAGTCAACCATCGTTGGGCCCACAAGATAGTGCCACGTAGGTCGAAAAAGGGTAAAATATTATTACTAAAATAAGTTCAGGGGGATAATAGGACCTTAATATAGTATAAGTGTGTCTTTGAGATTTCGGGCATAGATTGAGGGGGTACTTGGGCGTTATCCCTAATAAAAAAAATATCTCAAAATGCATCTATATGAAGTTTTCTTAATTTTAATTTTTCTTGTGAAAGCTCGAAAATAAATTTTATTTTTTACTTTCAATAATAGTGCGATATTGATCATTCTAAGTTTAACGAAAAAATGGACTTAAATACTCTTTAAGTCTTAAATTAAGCGCGATAGAAATGATAAAAAGACATGAATAAGATAGTTAAATTGATAATATATGATATACAAGTTATAATAAATAGTAAAAATGAACAAAGATCTTAGGACAACTTTTATTCGAATCTTGTTTTGACCTTAAAAAAAGTGTATATGATACATAACATACTTTACAAATTTTATAAAATACCTGTAATTTTATTAAATGTTCTTTTTAAGACGAACAAATTAAAATAGAGGAATAGAATACTTGTGGTGTGATAGAGAGCCATCACAAGTGGTCCAAAAGTTATAAGTGTGTTAGTTAGCTTCCATGTGTCCCTTTGAAAGTTGTAAGTATTAGACTATTTAGTAGTAGTTTTGTAGACTTCTTAGACTTGGAGTAATCCAAAGACTTATAAATTTAAGTTTATGTAATTATATTAAGAGTATCTCTTTTTATCGAAAAATTATTATTAGGGTTAATAATTCGACAAGATGAGTATACAGATGGATCAGTTGTATAGTTGTGTTAATTATGAGAATTAGTTTTTTTTTCACTCAGTATCTGATATTCATATTGAAATTTGATTAAATTTGAATTTGTACTAAAATATATCACATTAGGAATAAAACGCTTCATAACAAATATGATTCAGTAGGCAAGATATATGAATTACAATTGAGAACGAGGGTATACATATTTCAGATTTGCTTTGAATATCTTTTCTTTCGACTATCTTACATCTTACACTCTTTGAACGAGCATTTTGTGAGAGAATATTATGTATGTTATTATTTTTATTGTTGATATATTTTAAATGATTAATTTATCTATGTAATGAGTATTTGAGATTACATCTAAAAAAGATTTCTTAAATATAACGTTAGAGTTTTTATCATTACTAACTAAGTTGTGTTCGTTAACTCATTTAACTATAGTAAATTTACATAATTTTAATTTATGTACTACTCGATGCGAATAAATATTTACTAGTCCCTCCTAAACAGTAGCAAGTTGTATTAATCCACCCATCTAGCAGGACCACATAGCTGTAATGAATTTATTTTTTAAAATAAAAAATTCAATATTTTTTGCTGTAGACTTTTCTACAAATTGAACAGTTGTATTTTTTAAAAAAAAATATTTTTTTTTTATCATTTATATCGTATTGGGAGAGGAATCAATAAAATTTATGTAAAAGCTAAAAAGGTAATTAACTCTTTAATCTTATTTTTATAAAATTGATATGCAAAATTGACAAGTAAAAAATAGATATATATTTTTAGTATTATGAATAAATAATAATAAAAATGAAAAATTATTTATTGAATTTGTATAGATTTTTTTGTTTCCGTATTCTGTTTCAAATGAGGTTATCATAAAATCATTACGTGAAGGTATTTGTTAATTAAAAGGGGGGTTAATTCGTTAAACATTAATTAATTGTTATTAAAATTCTCTAATCCATAAATTTGTCATTATATTCGAATTTTGGAAACTTTTATAGCCACTACTATTCAACAGAAAATACTTTTCCAACACGTAATAAAGAAAAAAAAAAGAATAGATGATTATCTCTTGTACCCAACATTTTTTATCAATAAAACAAAATTATAAACTATTTTGTGTTATTTGAGCACTTAATAACTATTGTTTCGATTTATTTTTACTTGTTTACTATATTGAATGTAGATATTTATTTTTATTTATTCAGTATGAAAAATTAGAAAATTATATATTATTTTATATCAATTTTATCCTTATTATTACGTTGTTGTTCGATAATAATTAAAGGTGATAAAATAAATATCTTCTTTATTATTTTTTAAAGATTATGGTAACTCAAATATAAACAAGTAGACAATCGAGGGTGTATAAATACTTGCACATAAAAAGTAAAATGATGCAACTTAATTACCTATTTCGTCCGTTCTCAAAATAAGTGATGTTTTAATTTTTTCATTATATTTCAAAAAAACTAAGATGGTATTCTAGGGTTTCGAGAAGGAATTGATCTTATTCTTCCAAAATTATCCTTGTTTAGATGACCAAGAACCATTTATTAACTTCTCTTTGATGAGGGGTAAGTTAGTAAATACACTCGTTATTTCCGGAAGAGGGAAAGTATTAGAGGAACTATTGATCGTGTATATACTATAACAAAAATAACTTTTATTAGCAATAAATATATATATTAATAAAGGATATAATACATATATTAGACTCTAAACTTGACTTCAAATTTTAACTTTGACCTCCAACTTTCATAATGCACAAACAAGCACTTTAACTATCGAACTTTTAAATAAATAAACACATGAGTCCTACATGACACAATACACGTAGGACACCACGTAAGACGAAAAATGACATGTAGGACATGTGCGTCTATTTATTCAACTTTATACAAGTTTAAGTTTCTACATGTGCACACTGAAAGTTAAAGGACATAAATGTGATTCGAAACCAAGTTAAAGGGCATATTTATGTATTAAGCCTTAATAAAAAGTGCTAAAACTTTTATCGGCATCAATTAATTGTAATTGGATTCAGTTTAGCTTATATGCTTTTAAAAACATTTACAAAAAGCACTAACCACCAGTCTACCACTAAACATATATACTTTGTGGTAATTAAATTATTATCGTTAATATAGTAATTACTATATAGTGTAAGTTGTAACTATTTTTTAAATGGTCCGACAATATATATAATATTGATAAATAATGACAAGTAACACCTTTTAATAAGTTAAATTAAAACGTAGTGTGTGTATATATATATATATAGTTAATTAACTAGAATCCATATGATTATAGCATATTAATTTAGATTACTTAATTATGCCTTAAGGTTGATGCTTATCACTATACGTCATTTGGTGCTTAACATAACCTCAAAAAGAAATGCCATTTAAAGCACTTCATGATTGAAAAAAAAATCGAAAAAAAAAATCAAATCAATTTATTTTTATTCAAATTAAAAAGAACTTTTTCAAAATTAAAAAATCGATTAATATAAAATTAAATTGAAAAATCTAATGATCACCAAAGTTATGAAGTGGTATTATATATTGTTAGCTAACTAATTGGAAATTAAAATGAAATTAGGGGTGTGCTTGGCATTAAGAAAAAAATATTATACAAAAATAAGTGTGTTATTTTTTTATCTTTTTATGTTTGGTAGGTAGTAAGAAAATATTATTCTAAAAATACTCTATATAATCTAGATAAATATTATGCGGATTGAAGAGATGTGGGATCATGGGCATAGCGTTAAAACTTATTTTTTAATTTTTAAGGATAATGCACAAGTACCCCTCAATTTATGCCCGAAATCTCAGAGACACACTTATATTAAATAAAGGTCTTACTACCCTCCTAAACTTATTTTATTAATAATTTTCTACCTATTTTCGTCCTTCGTGACACCTCTTGTGGGCCCAACGCTGGTTGTTTTTTTTTTCAAGCTAGTATCATGTAGGCCGAAAAGGGGTAGAAAATTACTTATAAAATAAGTTCAGGGAGTAATAAGACCTTATTATAAGTATAAGTGTGTCTCTAAGATTTCGGACATAAGTTAAGGAGGTACTTGTACATTTTTCCTAATTTTTTTAATCAACTGAACATAAAAAGTATTGAAGAATAATTTAGTATCATACATTAATTTTTTGCAATTTAGAGTACTTTACGTTTGCGCTTAATTATATAATCAAGGTTGAGTATAATATTGGAGCATATAGTAATTAAAGTATGTGCATTCATTTATAACTTATAATTATAATAAAGTTAGTAATTAGCTCTCCTTTCCATTAGGAACGAACATGCTCGATGCATTAAGTAAAAACGTGTTTAATTAAAATTAAAAAATAATTAATTAGCTGAAAACATATGTTAATAAGAATGGAAAGATGTAAAAGAATAAAATTAGTATCTCCATTGACTATAATTATTAAACAAGAACAAGACAAATATTGATCAATCCTTTAAATTAAAATTTGAAAGCCACCTTACGAGAATAATAGTAAATACTTTTTCATTTTTTATTAAAAATTTTAAATACGAATTTTAAGAATAGAGTCTCTTAGTAATAAGGAGTGCTTTATTCTCGATAAGAAATTTCAATATGAATTCAAATTAGTTAAACACAAATCAAGAAATCAGGATCGGGTATAAAAAAATTAAAAAACCAAATTATTGAATAAAAATAAAATGTTTTGGTAATTTGGCATTAGGTAAGTTAAAAGACTAAACATAAAAATCTAAATACAAATATCTTTTCGTTTTGTCAATTTTACTTTTTTTGATATCTTCTTATTTATGGATCTTCTATTATATCGTATCAACACAAAAAAATAAAAATAAAAATAAATTTAAAAATTCTTAATCGAATACCGAATGTCCACTCTTATGTTCTAACTGCCAAATGACCGAATAAAAACAAACAAACTTTACAAACAAAAGAATTTCAATTTCCAAAAACTAATCTCAAACAAAAAATTATATCTCAATAAATATATAATACCAAATATATCTATCAGTAAATTCTATCAATTATTTTTATAAAGATCCATCTCCAAATTTTTTTATTATACACTTAGAGAAAAATAATAACAAAGTATACAAATCATATTAGCAGCCTAAGATTAAGAATGGTAAGAACACATAGTCCAACCATTTCATTTTGTTTGCGTTATATTCTTATTCCTCTATTAAAATCTATTTTAGAAAATAATTTTTTTTATAATTTGACAATTTTTAATTTTTAGTATTTTACGTTGATGTTTAAAATAATAAATTAAAAATTAATTTGATACACTTTGCATGCATTGTTAAGTTTAAGATCATAAGATTAAAAGCAATTTATAAACGTGTCCTTTAACTTAACATATGTTGATATTTATACCCTCTAATTTTAGGTGTGTACAAGTAGTTAATTTTAAATAGTACATGCCTTACGTGACAATTCGTGTGAGATATACTCATTCTACCTGCCCCTTGCGACTAATTTATATTATCTCACGTTAAACATATGCGTCTATTTATTTAATTTTGTACAAATTTAAATAATTACTTGTTCACGTCTATAACACATTTATTCACTCGCGACTAAAGTCCAAATGTGTCATTCAACTTTTATCATGAAATGACACATTTTCTTATGAAAAAATAAATAAATGATGGGGTCAAATAACACATTTTTATTTATTATCATGGCTAGAGTTTGGGAATTTTGGATGATACAAAATAATGGCTTACGTAGTTAGATTAACTTTGACTAAAATTATTGTTTAACAACAATCCAAGCAATTAAAAATATTCTTTAATTCTGTCAATTTATTTGATATCTTTTAAGCTCTAAAATTGCAAGTTGTAGTGCCTTTTTTTTTTCAATTCTCACATGGTATTTAATTAAGTTCCCATTTCAATTTACATCCGTCACTTAAGAATACTTTTCGATTTCAATTTATAAGTTATTGTAAACTTTAAATTATAATCTAACGTTTCTTATAAGTTTGAGTAGTGTTATTAGAACGGAATCTAACACTAATATTTAAAAAAAAATAATTTTCCAAGTCAATTTGATTTCGTATCACATGTTCAAATGAATCTTGAATAACGAACTATTCAATATATAGATCTAACATAGACTAGACGGGTAATCTATCATTATGGACTCGGAGATGATAAGCCCAAATACTTTTTTGGCTTTTGGGCTTGGACCATGGGCTATTTCGACCCGACCCGTTAGTTGGGCCTTATTGGGCCATTTTCCAGGCCATAAAGAATTTGGGCCTTTTTAACTAGCCTAAGTTCGTAGACATATACTGATTCACGATTTAAAGTTGGACAACTTTCACATATAGCAAACAAAAAATTCATATTTGTATGCTATAGCAAACTTTGCATAATTGCGTTCCATAGCAAACATAAAATTGTATAATTCGTTATACATATAAAAGTGTATAATTCGCTGGCCTATTTCGCTGCAATTGTATAATTTGCTATCCTATTTCACTGCAATTGTATAATGCACAATTGTATAATTCACTGCCTATTTCGCTGCAATATTAAGTGTATAGTAAGAAGATATATGTTTTTTCTCTCGCTTTATACAAAAACAGAAACACAATATATACACTTCTGTTGTATAAAGCTAGAGAAAATTGTATTTCACTGCAATTGTATAATTCGTTGACCTTTTTCTCTGCAATATTTGAAGTAAAATGTTTGTAAATTGTATAATTAAGTGTATAACACGAAGATATATATTTTTGCATGTGTATATACAATTTTCTCTCGCTTTATACAAAACAGAAACAGAATTATACACTTCTGTGTATAAAGCGAGAGAGGCGAGCGAGAATGGAGAGTGGCGAGCGAGATTTCTGGAAGAGAAACGCTGGCAAATTTTAACTAACGTTTGTTATGGAGCACAATTAAATCAAACCCTAGCTATTCCATTTATTTTAAGTTATTAGTTTGCTATTATATACAATTTTCGCTTTAAAGTTTATCAACCCTTAGTGTTCGTTTAGATTATTGATTTATTTTAGGTACTTTTAAGTAAAAATAATTTTTAAGCAATTTTTAAGTGTTTGTGTAAAGTTAAAAAGTGCTTATAATATTTTAAAATCAAAATAACAAAATAAGCCAAAAACCCGTAGTTAGAAATCTTAACTATAAATTTATTTAGAATAACAAATTTTGTGAAATCATCCCAAAGGACCCCTTGGATATATAGTCATATCATAATGAAGTCTTGGCCAAACTATAGTACTGTGTCAGTTACAGTTCACTATTATTATTATCGACTTACAGAGTCGGAATTGAAAATAAAATTATGTTTGATTATATGTTTTCGTAGAGGATATTTAAAATGTGTTCATATTTAAATGTATCTAAATATAATTTTATAAGTGAAAAGTAAGTTAGAGAATAAGTTCTGACTTATTTTCAAAATCTAATTTGAAATTTTTATTATTGAGATATACTAATTTTCAATATTCCAAATATAAATAAATAAATACATAATTTTTATGATCAAACGGATCGTTAGCCAACTAT
>NC_028641.1:75432005-75458000 GCF_001406875.1 Solanum pennellii
ATATATATATATATATATATATAAAATTTATTTTTATATATTTGATAGAGTTTATGTTTTGAAAGAAGTCGTGAAGTAACAATAAAATTGTTTCTGTAAAGTTTATAGGTTAATGAATATATTCATTAATTTTATATTAAAATAAATGATATATTTCACATCCGTTAAAATGCGATCCTTTCTGTGTGAATTTAAGAATTTTTTAATAGTTTAGGGTATGTTTAAGCTTTCAAGAGATATCACAATTAGATTACATATTTTTGTTTCTATCTGAAGTATTATCATTAATTAAAATTCAAAGTTTGATTAAGTTAATGATATAGATGTTTCTTTTTTCTACTTGATTTATGATCATTTACTCATCAAGGTGTATCTTAATTATATGTGATGGTTCAGATAAATAATAAGAAATATTTGATAGTCAGAATGTGAAACTCACAAAATAACAACAGTATTAGAGAAAATAAATTAATATTCAGAATTTATTTGATATAATTAGAGTTCGATCCATACATCACTATTAAAGAAGATAAATATCTACATATATGACAGAATATGTGAGTGATGAACTATGAAGAATGAATTGTAATTTTAGAAATTAATTTTTTATTTGGACATCTATTTTACTTGATGATTCCTTGAATCTTCGAGAATTTGAAAATATTTTATTTAATATCATGAATAAATAAATATTCGACGACAATTTTTTTAAATGTACTCTCAAAATCTATACTCAAAAACATTAACTTAGATATGAATTTGACAAATTTGGATCAATAGTGTTTATTTAAAACATGAATTTATATTAAAAAGATCTCTCTAAATGTGTATAAATATTTAATTGAATAACTTAAATATGCAATGCATCCCCTAAGAATTTATGAACTTGTAAACTTGGACTCCACATAATTACCTGCTTCATCAAGGGTTCGATATCTGAATTACATAATTTATTTCTAATAGCTTCATTCTCGAAAGAAAAAAAAATCCAAAATTTCAAACTTAAGACGTTTGATTATTAATAGTTATTGTTTCATCATTTTCTGATTGTAGTCTGAAAAATTGATCAAGACGAGTGTCCCCAAGTCTCATCGAATAAGTAGCTTTCTTGTACTCACCCCAAGTGAATGGCCTATATAGATGATAAGGTTTGTGTGGTGTTGTAGAAACCAATTCTAAGGGACAACAAATTCTAGCATGGGGTGATGGGGCACCAAAGTACACCATTGACATCCTAGGTTTGCATGAATTCACCATGGCCCTATGCCTCACACTCTTAAACCTTCCATTTGTCAGAGCCTACACACATACACACACAAAATCAGAATCAAATATTAAAATTTCAACTTTATAGATTCTCAATTTTATAATGATAATTTTACTCGTAACATAAATATATTATTTGAGCAACAAACTACTAACTACGCTCCTAATTAGATCTTATTATAATAGTTAATGGAAGATAGTTCTACTATAATACTCTATAATACCGAATTATCATGACAAGTACATGTATTAATTTCTCTAATACATTCAACCAGACAAAGTCGATGGGCCCTCCGAAATTTGAAAGTGATGAGTTATTATCAAGTAGAATCTTACATAGTAACCAATAGTTGGGCATCTAAAAACCCCCCAATGAAGTGACACTGAATATTTGCAGTGTATGAGTTCAATTTTTGGCTCCCAAAGCACATTTAGCTTTCACTTAGGTCTACATACATACTTCATCTCTTTGCTTTTATTTTTGATCATGAGGGGTGGGGTTATGATAACTATGCATGAGTACTACTTCTACCTACTAGTATTAGTACGTCGTATTTTAATTTATGTGATATGATTTAATTTAATATATGATATAAAATGTTCTTTGACAATTTATATGGTTATGAATTATTTTATTAAGATAATGAAAGCGATTCTTTATGTCGTGCTATTTAACTGAATACAAAATCTAAAAATATTAATGGATATCGATTGAAATTCAAGTTTGGCTTTGTCACTATCAAAGCATAACATTCTATTGACTCTTTTCCTTATTAGAAATTATATTCCAAATTATTAGGGTGAAGCTAAGATAAAATTAATTAAATTGAAATCAAAATAATTGATGTTAATAAAATGACACTCGAACCTTGAGTAAGTTTTGAGAAACAAGACTTAATTAGTTTTAGATTTATCAAAACAATAAGAAATTAAAAGAATCAAAAAAAAATAAAAAATCAACATCTAAATCACATATATGAAAACTATCCTTCTAAGTGATTAGTAATGAGATTTCATATATCTTTTAATTAAAATAAGGTGAGATATTTAAAACATGATATCATTATATATATATAAGTTTTAAAATAACATAAAGTTAAAGGTATATCGAACAAATTAAAATAAAGTATTGTTAAACAAAATAGAAAAGTGATATGCATTATTTGAAGAAAGAATGGGCTCAACACCTCATGAAGTGTTGTGGAGTAAGGACCACATTGTGTTACCTCAAATAAGTCAAGAATTACTATGACGTTGATAGGTTCATTTATTCGAGTTTTTTTAGCACACTTTTATTAAGAAAGAAATTCTTTCATCATAAAGTCTGTGTCCATTTAATCACACTCTCTATAATGATCACAACATTATAAAGTTATATCAATTGACAAAATCGTCCTCTAAACAATATGAATTGACCCGCTAACACACGAATCATAACTTGTTGAAGGTCCAATACACTCAAATAAAATTGAATACTCAATTTCTATGTTACTCGAGGATTGATTTAGTCTTTATAATATCTAACTAAATATATTTAGTTTGATCTATTTGCAATTTTGCAAATATATAAAAAGAATAATAATATTCATTTTAATTAATTACAGATCAATTATGCTGAATTATATATCATAATAATAGTCAAGATAAAATTTATCCATTATATTCAAATTTTTCATAAATATTATCGTATTTCACTACTAAAAAATAAGGATTTAGCAAAAAGTAAAATTCAACAAATTATGAAAACATCCAATTTAACTAGAGTCTATTTAAGCTACATATAAGTTATGGATTATCGATATATTTTGTAGTTAATTTCATGTATTCAGATAATATTTGTGCCATAGCTTACAAAGTACATTATTTTCAAGGAATTTAACATACATTCGATCAACGACATATTTTATATCTTTCGTAAAAAAAGATTATGATAATAAGATGGAAGAAATTACTGACCTGTAAAGTGTCTCCAACGAAGACGGAAAAAGCAGTATTCGGGTGAGGTGATACGGGGACCCACAATCCTTGTTGAGTTGATATTTGTAGGCCAGGAGCATCGTTTGATCTTAAGATGGTCAAGATCTGAGGGTCTGTATGCTCTCCAAATCCAATTTTACTTACCGTGGAGTTGCAAGAGTTAGGTGACGTGTCACAATCATGATGGAGAAGATGTGGGGTCCAGTTGAATGGAGGGTAGTGATTAATCCGTAGTAGAGAATCAGAATGAAGGTCCATGAGAAGATTACTGTAGACTGAAGTTTGTTGGACCCTTAATCCTTGTGCCATCAATTCTAATATCTTACATGCCAACTCCCTCACTGATTTTACATATCCATTTACTGCACAACTGTCCAAATACGACATTTTACGAGTTTGATAGAATTTAATAATTTTGACGTTTATTAAAAAAATATAAAAATACGAATTATGATAGAAAATTAATAAGTAGGAATACGTTCATACTAATAGGTATGTGTAGATTGTCTTATTGTACGTCCTTACTAACAATTGTAATATTATATTTGTAATTTTTTTGTTTTTTCGTTTTCTGTTACTATATATTTGTTGTTTCACGTAGCTTGATTATAGAAATTGTTTTTTTGTTGCAACATTGTTCTGCTACTATCTATTACTTCATCTGATTTATTTTCCTTTTTAACCAATCACAAAAAGAATGACACGTTTTTTTATGAAGTAACAATTTAGCTTTAAATGTCAATTTTACCCCTAAATGAAATGATTTATAATCACAAAAATATCGATTATTACTTATTTTAGACCACAAATTTCCAAAAAAGAAAAAAGAAATTCTTAAACTTCATGCTGAGTCAAGTTAACTCATATAAAATGAGACAGAAGGGGTATTATTTTAATTTTAACTACTTCGTGTTATCTCTTTTTTAGATTGTTTTATCTTAAATTATCAAATATAGTAGCTAGAGATAATATATGTATATACACTATCCTCTGCGAGCTTTACTTTATAAATAATATTAAATATATTGTTATAATATATAACATATTTGAAATAGCATATTTCAAATCAAAAAGAGTCAAATAAATTAAATATTATCACATCATGATGTAATTAGACTTTAATTTGTTGATAGATGTATAGTCACTTGGCAATCATCTTTAATAATTAATAAATAAAATGTTATTTTCATGAGTACATATTTTTACTGTGTAAATAGGATGATTAACTATCACAAGCACATCATATCAATCATTCAATTATTATATAGATTTTGTAGTTATGGATAAACACAAATGCCTATTGTGCCCCCAACTCCCATATGCTAGGAGCCTCATGTTAAAGGGGTTGTTTAATATATAAGATAAATTGAGATAGTTCGCGAGTTTGAAATAAAATTTATAATATTAAAATAATACGATTCATAATTCTAAAAGTTTTTTGAAATTTGTATCTAAAACATGTAATAGACATAAATGTTACTATTACAATAAGTAATGTTTGACCCTTGCCCCATCTTATCATTTGAGCCTTGCCTTAGACATAAGTTTGGTGTTACTCAATAATAATCGAATTTATAATGATCTTGACTCGGATACAATATGTTAGAATTATGAGTACACTACTATGGCTGGAGTTGTATCTGATAGCAAGGTAAGTTTATTTTTCAACAAAGTGTATTAAGTCTGTGTCATGTTCGATCACGATTCAGACTTATTCATATCCATCGAAAGTGTAATTCGAATTTAAACTCCATGGATTCAACCTTTAGGGATGGTTGTGTTTAATATATTAGAAAGAATAATACATGAACCAACTTAATTTGATATTTATTTAATTCTTTATTTGATAGTGTTTTCAACCTATGTATAACTAATTATATATCTAAATATATTTTATTCGATATTATTTTTATATACCTAGTAACCATGTCATCTACCATACAAAGTATTATTTTTATTCTAATTCACCCTATAATTTCTATTCTAATATACCCTAATCCATTTTAATACAACAAATTAAACAGTAAGATAAGAAATTATGTTAGCAACTTAGCATAACTAATCTTATCATTACTATTACACCCTATTCAGTATCACTTCGATGTAACTAATTCAATATTTTACATATCTTTAGTTTAATTTTACAAGATTAAAAAATTCTCTTCATTCTCGTAAACTTCATGCAAAATCAAAACAAAACAAACAAATTGAAACGAAAAGATCGATAACATATGTATAGATATTTGATGTTATATCATTGGAAATCCAGCTAGACTATAGAAATGGAAGACAAGATTTACATGATTTTTTTTGAAATTGAATTGGATGTGTACCTAGTAGGATTCCCTTAAAAAGATCAAACATAGTGAGTCAGGTTCAAAGTTGTTACAGCTGGAACAACTAAACAATTCCCAAACACAAACTAGCACAAATTGACATATATATGTACTATATAGTCACTACTCATTCTATTCATTTTTATTCCTAAATTGACAAATAACAATGTTCATATCACTCTACTCATAGTGTCTTTTTTTTTTAAAAAAAATAAAATTATTGTGTTGTTCGGATAAATTTTTACGTATTTTAACTAATTTTATGAAATAAATATCAGCTTCCATCATAACAGGTATCAGATAACTCTGTCTTAATGATAGATGAGAAGAATTTATTTAGTTTTTTTTTTGTCTTCGCTAAATTTTGAACCTGAAATCTTACTGTTCTCAATCATTACATTGATAACTAAGTCACGACATCCTAGGGTGCATGGTAATGTTATTATTTCAATAGTCATTTTTATTTTCTTAAAAAAAACAATAATTTTATAAAATAATACTCCCTCTGTTTCATAAAAAATGACTTGATTTGACTTGACACGGAGTTTAAGAATATAAAGAAGACTTTTTGATCTTGTGGTTCTAAATTAAAGTTAAGTCATATATATACAATTGTCCTTTGATCTTGTGGTCTTAAACATGTTACGTGTAAAGTTGAAATTAAAATATTACCAAAAACAGAAAAAGATTTTTCTTTTTTAAATAGACTAAAAAGGAAAACAGGTCATTCTTTTTGAAACGAGGAAGTAATTATTAGTTGGGTGAATATATAAAATATCAAACTCACAAGCTAACATGATACAAGTTAATAATCTTCAACTTCCTAATCCCCTTAAATTGCACAAGTAGTAACAATTTAACATTATTACAAGTTAACTAGCACACAATCAATTATGCACAAAACATATAATAAAAAAATATAAAACATTTAATGAGATTCAATCAAGTTTATGAATAAAAATAGATTTCCACTATGAATTAAAATAAGAATTAATATAAAAATATCCAATTAAGGTTCATGAGAAGTACTAACAAAACTTATACTAGCTAATTATTTTTCAAATCTGCTAATACCATACAATCGAATTTTTATATACATGATCCAACTAAACCATATATTATTTTACTAAACATAATATTTTTGCTAAACATATATCTGTCTCCAACTCACATAAATGAGATTTTACTCTAATAATATTTGATTGCATACGAAATTTTAAAATGAAAAAAATTCAAAATATATGTAAAAGAAATCATCAAAGAACATATGTTATTGAAGGTAAAACAAAAAGTTCAACATGAAAGAATTTTCGATACGAGAAATGCATCATTCTTTTTAAAATCGACAGAAAACTCTCAATCTTTTGATAGTTTAAGTTACATATACATTATTGGTGTACGAAAATTTCACACTATCATGTCTGTCATCTCTACTTGTTACACTATATAACATGTCTCATTTTTAAAATTACGAATCTCACAGTTTGATAATAAGAAAACTTATATGGATACATGAGACATAACACATCTTAAATTTAAAATTACGAATCTCACAGTTTGATAAGAAAACTTATCTGGATACATGAGACATAACACATCTTATTTTCAAAATTATGAATCTCACAGTTTGATAAGAAAACTTATCTGGATACATGAGACATAACACATCTTATTTTCAAAATTACGAATCTCACAGTTTGATAAGAAAACTTATCTGGATACATGAGACATCCTTTTGGATGATCATCATAAATATATAAAAATATTTTCTGCGACTGACAGTGTATATAACTTAAACTCAAAATAAAACAGGAGTAATAAATAATAAGTTAAACCAAAGTTTGAAGGTACCTGAACATTAGTGGATCACTTGAAATATTTTTTGATATTTGAGAGATGGACATATTAGGATTGGCATGAAGTAACAAATATTCAACTTCACCATTATCTCCATTAAACCCTATATTTTTGCAACCATAACCATATGGATTTGATGGACATATTTTTGCACATTGTTTTTGAGAAAAAGGTTTGGAAAAAAAATTATAACTTTCATCTTCCATTTTTTTTATAACATTTGTGTCAACACCATGGTTAATAACTTTGAAAAAACCAAATTTTTCAGAGGCTTTCACTATGAGTTTTAATATTTGTGATTTCTCTAATGAAAGATCAATGATTGGAAGTTTAATATTTTCTTGAATTTTTTCAGAGACCATGTTGGAAGTTGAGGAATTATAATTATGATAAGATGAAAGAGAATTATGAAAAGAATTAATAATGTGTGTATATTTATATATTATATTATATTATATTATACATGGAAGATATATATGGTACTAATAATAAATATATATAAGAGGAGGGGAATCTATGAGAAGGGAAAATGAGTGGCATTGTATGGGACAAAAGGTGGTGTGTGTTAGATTAGGGTCCATTGTTCGGTCTGTTTCGACTTAACTCATTTCAGTTTAATTTATTATATTTTAAAAATTAGTAATTCATTTATTTATAACAGATGATTTACATTTTTGTTGTGTGTTTTTAAAATTACAAAATTTAAGAATATTTTAGTAGATTATATTATTTCTATATTGCTCTTACTTTTCTTAAACTACGTATACAATTAAACTAATATGTATAAAATGAAATGGACCTAAGTATGAATTTTGTACTTCAATTTAATAAATTTTTGGAAGAATTAAAATAAGAGGGTCAAAACGATTGCCAATTGGTGTGTGTGACTTTTATCGATCAATTAGATTGGCTCAATATAATTTTATTTAATTTTAGAGAATAACGTCATTTGTCTAGATATTTTCAATTTTTAATTGATTCCAAGAATAACTTAATCATTACAAAGAAATATTGAAAAATATCGATATCGTAGTTGGTTGTTACAAAAATGTTTAATTATAAATAGAAAAGAGTACTAATAAATTCAATATATTCTCCATATAGTAGCCAATAATTTCATACTAAAATATTTCCCTATTGTTCTAAGGTTTTGAGTATAGACTACTTGAATTATTACTCATTTTTATATCACTCAAATTTAATTTAACTCGTCCATTTATATGGGCATTTGCCAACGTGATATTTATTTTATTCTAATTTTAGAAATTGGTATTAATAATAGAAAGAATCTTCTGGTATTTTCTACTTCTTGCAGCTGGCGTTTATTGCTTTTTTTTGTTAGTTTGCCAGCATAATTTTCAGCTGAGCAAATAAGTTGATCGTAGGGGTGTCAAATAGACGGATTTAATTAAATTCGAACGATTTTAAATTCTGAAAATGATGCCTTAATACTATAGGTAGAATAGGGGATAATAATAACATATCAATCCAATATCAAATGCGAATATGAATTTGAAGTTTACAGGTTCTAAACTTATGATTAAACCCCGAATTTTTTTAATACAAATACATAGTTTAATCAAGCATTTAAATTTCGTCTATATCTGTGGATAATACATTGGCTCCGTTACATTAAGATATAGCTTCTGAATAATTTAACACGATAGATATAATGAAGATGGGTACAATACAAAATCGACTAATTCTAAGAAAATTGTGATTTTGGGCTAGCCCAACCCAATAAATATATTTTAAATTATTAATGAATAATTTCATAACAAATTTCAAGTGAGGTATACCTCGTTACATGTTTATACACTAAGATACGTGTTTTTTTGATATCATATACAATGAAATAGGAAAAGAGGTCAGCGGGAATAGGATGGAGGCAAGCACATGCAAATTACACTTAATATGCACTAGATACATGTATTTGTATGTATATATGTATCTAGAAAACCAGATACGTTAAATGAGTGGAAACCGAGATGGGAGGGAGGCGAACGAGATTTGTAATACGTGAATCTAGTTGATTACCTCTAAAGCAAATATTGCAATGTAACACAAGATTCATAATATTGCAAATTATCATACATCTACGTAATTATCTTCTAAACTACTGGAAATTCTTTGAGTTACCCTTCTTTTTTCCTGCTTCTTTTGTAAAACATTATGACGGTGTCAAAAGGAAAGTATCGAGTATAGATCCGATCAAACTCAATAGATTTAGTTCAAATTTTACATTGGTTGTATCACCCCCTAAAATAAGTCCTGCAATGTGTAATCTGAATTTAATCAGAACTCCAATCCAAATGTCAGATACAGCTAATAGCTACGCCCCAAGAAATGAGCGGTACCGCTTACTCGCTAGAAATCGGCATGGCTTACAAATGTAATTACGTAAACAAAACAAAAATACAAAAAGAGAATAGAAAACTCCAAATTATATATTAACTTTTGATCCAAAACTTTCTCAACTGCCACTTTCCCACCTATACTTTTAGAAACTTCAATTTTATTACACAAAACAACAAAACAAAACATCATCATTAAGTAATAAAATAGATAAATAAATAGTTCCTTTCTTCTTCCTTTCTTTCACATTTAGCTTCAAAAAATGATACTTGTTTCTCTTTTACTATTAATTTTGCATCTATTGAGTTCAAGTTGTGATGAGTATTTTATAAATGATAGAAATAATTTGACTAAATCAGATGTGGATTTAATAGAGTTTCCATTAAATATAGAGTATATGGAAGCTGAATTTTTCTTGTGGGGTTCTTTGGGGTATGGCTTAGATAAGTTTGCACCTCAACTTGTTGATGGTGGACCAAAGCCTATTGGTGTTAGAATTGCTAAACTTAGTCCTCTTATAAGAGATGTCATTGCTCAATTTGGATTTCAAGAAGTTGGTCATGTCAGGTACATTTCCTCGTTTTAATTTGTTTGTCTGATTTTAACTTGACAGATTTGAATATGTTAGTAGTCTTAATAAACCAAAGATATGTAAAACATACCATAGTTTCGTAACTATAAAATTATGGTGGAACAATAATACTTATCATTCTTTTTAGAACAGACTAAAACGAACGATTTATGCAGGGCAATCAAGAGTACAGTAAGAGGATTTCCAAGGCCACTCCTAAATCTAAGCAGAGAATCATTTGCAACAGTGATGAATGATGCATTTGGACATCCATTACAACCATCTTTTGATCCTTATGCTAATGACATCAACTATCTTCTTGCCTCTTATGTCATCCCTTATGTTGGACTTACAGGATATGTTGGAGCTAATCCTAAACTCCACAGTCCTACTGCCAAAAGAGTAAAAATTATAGTTTTGACTTGTACATTATTTATAATGTTTTTTCATGATCTGATTGTGTAAATATTTCCATGACAGCTAATAGCAGGACTACTGGGAGTAGAATCAGGTCAAGACGCAGTTCTAAGAACTTTGTTGTACGAGCGAGGGAGAGAGAATGTAGAACCTTATGGGATAACGGTAACAGAGTTCACCAACCGAATATCAGAGCTGAGGAACAAGTTGGGACGCCAAGGAATCAAAGATGAAGGACTTAGAGTGAAACCAAAGTTAGGTGCTGAAGGGAGCATAAGGGGCAACATAATTGCAGGTAGTGAACAAGTCTCAGAAAAAAATTTAACATAGTTTTCTTATTAGTGAAGGATATTCAACTGACCATTCATCGACTGTGACTTACTTGCAGGGGGCAAGTACTCGCTTTCCTATGACAGAACGCCGGAGGAAATACTCCGGATAGTGTATGGGAGTGGGCACGAGAGTAAACCGGGTGGATTTTACCCGAATGGAGCGAAGGGTCGGATAGCCAAATCATATCTTTGAGTTGGATGACTCTAGTTGAATCAGAAAAATGTAAAACTGTTGCTTCCTGCCTATTGAATGTCTAATAATAAAGTGGGTAGAAGTGATTGTTGGGTATATTTTTTGTGTGTTTAATGTCAATTTATCCCCATTTTGATTCTTCACAATGACATACCCATAAAACAGGTTCATAAATATCCTCGTCTATCTCATCCCGATAACCAAAAACCTACTTAAAGTATTATGCTTCTACCTAGCACTCCCACATGACCCCAGCAACAGCACTGAATGTGTCCAAGGTATAGCTGAAAACAAAAAGATAACACCTACACGCCTATAGTATACGTAAGCCTTTACACCGTCATCAAAAGTATTGCTATTGAACTTGTGATCTTGAGCGTTCCATGACGTTTAGGTTATACAAAGGGAAAAAGGTCTGAAAAATACTCCAACTTTGGCCGAAATTTCTGTTACGATGAGGACCTTTTACCCCTACACTATTTAATAGTGTATTTTAAAGGTAGATATGTGCCCACATGGACATATTACTATTTATAATTATGCAATATTTTTTATGGACTATCTCCCTCTACCATTCTTCACTTAAATGTCAGGTGAGTTCGAAAGGCACAATGCTCCTCAGACCCTCTAGGCAATCAGTACGGAGTTAACGCAAGCAAGCAGGTCAAACAAGTTACGGTTAGTAAACAAGTTAAAATGCTTGATCCGAGTTACACGGTTCTCGTTGTGAGTGTAGTATGCACCATTTAACTAATCCAAATATCATAACATTTGTCTACTCAGAACAACACATAGAAATTAGGCTTAGAAAGCTATTTTCCAATTTAAGACTAGCTAGTAATTAGCAATTCAGACCCATCCTTAAGAGTGCTTTGCCAGGCATAGTGGTTATTCATCTCAATCAACCAGTATCAATCACTGTACAGGGTATACAAATTAGGCAGTCGTGCCGAGTCACTTACATAGAACTTCTTCAGGCAGGCACAGTGTGTACCAGAAACACAGTGGCAATCATATTCATATTTGCATAGTTCGACAATGTCACTGAATTTCAGCTTGTGATACTTTTCGGACTACTCCATGAGTTAAACCAGAAGCCTGCTCCACTGAACTACAGAATAATAAGCAAATGAAAACTTAGCCAGCTAGAATCATCAATAAGTACAGAATGTAAGGTATCCTTTTCAGATGATTATAGATTTATAGGGTAGTACATACTCAGAAGAGCCAGACCCCGCGACGCTGGCAGCACTGGTGGATAAATTAGAGTTTCCCTGTACAATAATGAACCTATTCTCCCTTAACCCGCCCGGTTGGACTGAATCATAAAAGTTCATAGTTGAACTTCTATAAGATATCCCTGCATACAATATTTGTAAACACCTAATCATCAGAAACTTTGCACCTTGAAACAAAATCTTGGTTCAGCAGTATGAAGAAAAAGAGGGAATGAATGAAAAGGAGAAGAAAGAAAACAAAAGGTTGAATCAATTGCAAAAAATGTGGTTTTCAAGCGACACTTAATAGGAAAAGGTATCTATATCAAGAGAGAGAAATAGAAAAGGAGAAGAAAGAGAATAAAAGGTTGAATCAATGAACATATATTTCATGCTCACTGATATTTTAGCATCTTCTTACTGTCATGAAGATGCTCACATAATAGGAACTGCCAAACTGGTATCTATTTCAAGAGAAATAAATAGAAGTTCCCAAACAAGAACGTTGACATATATAAAGAAGTAAGGAGATAACGGACAGCTCCATTGTGATTTTGCTTATGTGGTGGCAAGTTACAAAGCCGTTATTAGCATTATCTACTCAAGTAACACCATTATGTAGTCACTTAAAAGCATTACAAAAGAAAAAACTGACTGCAGGTATGAAGTGTAATTAACATGACTTGACATACTGAAGAATAAGGGAGTGTGTAAATCAATTACTTTGGCATTTCTTTTGGGGAAGTCATCTGTCTCAATGAATAACGAGGAGGCAATCTTTGTGTGAAATTGCATAAAAACTTGTGCATTGATATATTTCCACTCTAAAAATAGGACATAGGAAACACAAACTAACAAATCAAGATCTTTACCTTGAAACAATAGCACAAAAAAGAAAAAAATAGTAAAGAGCAAGGCAAGGGAACTGCCATTCAGTGCTGATGAAGGCGGCGACGCTTTTACTGCTTTCATTTTCTTCAAAGCCTTCATTCGCTCAATCCGTGCACGTTTAATCATTGCAAGTTCCGCAATCTCTTTAATCAATTTCTGGTCAGCAGCATCCAATGACAATCCTCTGGGAGGTCTAGGAGGTTTGGGAGGCTTCTTAGCACTCGTGGATTTACGTTTTTCATTGATTTTTTTCTTCTCTACTAAACTTGCCTCATCTATAAACACTCTAACACTCCCCCGAGTAAGCTCATCTTCATCCTGTGTATTGTTTTTCATATGCAATCCATTTTCAGCTTTAGAAAGTTGTTCACCATCTCCATTACAGACACTAGTGAAAAGTACATTCCCTGCTTTAGCATCCAAAGTAGAATTATTATTTCCGGCTTCTCCACTCGTACTCCTACAGCTCTCAAGATCGACCTCAAAATCACCTTCTCTAGATAAGATATGATCCATAAAAACTTCACCCAACAAATCTCAATCTCGTTACATTTAAACTAAACCAAACTCATAAATCGAGAGACGCAGCCAGCTAATATTCGCTATCTGCTTCAAAATACCATCTGAAGTGGGAAAAATAAAAAAAAATTTCAAAGAGTGTTAAATTCCAAAGGTTAATAACAAATGCAACAAATTTACGATTTGAAAAATATCCTATGAGCTCCTACTGATGAATTGGAGCAAGTGTATCAATTCTCTAATTCTTTTTAATTGAAGTGCAATCTACTCAGTCTAAGTACTATTCAGGCATAAGTAATAAGTCCATGTAATTAGCTTTAGTTCAAACTTTAATTTTTTTTAATAACTCTGATGTATGGACTAATTTAACAGGATGCTTGTCACCTCCCACCAACAACAGGTACGAGGTAACTCTGTCTACTAAAGCTAGGACAAATGAGAAGAAATCGCCTGCTATTTTTCATCTCCGCTGCAATTTGGACCTAACCTCATGGTTCTCAACCCACCTCATTGATCACTAAGCCACAACCTTGGGTGCTCAAACTCCATATCTATATTACGAAATTCACCAAATATGTACAAAAATTAAGTTCAAAATCCAGTTACTACTAACATCTGATGTCACTCCTCTAGAATTTAGAACCCATAAAGCTCAAATCTTGATTCCACTATGGTACTAGTACTTCAAAATTCAGTACAATCACCAACTATAGATTCACTACTGTAGGTTAAACAAAAAGGAAGTAGTCCTGAATTGCAAAAGAAACAAGTAAAGATTTAAACTTTAGACACAAATGAATCCTACCATCTCAATAAAACCAAAAAAAAGTAGTAGTTCCTTTTGTATTTTTTAAAATTTGGGGGCAGGGAAAATAGGGAAGGAGATTACGACAACTGGGAATCGAACTCTAACCAACAAGCACGAAACTTCGTATACTCAACCAACTAAACTACTAAGATTCTCGTAGCTCAATATAATCAAATCACAAAGAAACAGAAAGCCCCAACAGCTTAAGAATGAACAAAAACAAACTTATTAATCAAATCAAGGCATTCTAAATCCTCTTCAATTAATGAAAAAAAACACAGAAAATTAGTGCTAAAATTCAGATAAAGTGAATTAGGGAAAAAAGAGAGTACCTTGAGAAAAAAAGGAAGACAAGAAGCAGATAGAATAAAGTGAAAGGGCATGAAATAACTTTAAAATACTTGAAGGAGCCCTTTGTTGAATACTAAAATATATTAGATCTCAAATAGTACAAGTTTCATTAAATGGGGTGGGTGTTCATGGTTTGGAATAAAATATTTATATTAAAAAATCAAATTATAATCAAATAAAATAGACAAATTTTATATATTCTTGATAGTTATGTATATAAAATATATGGCTTGTTATCAATATTCTTAATTATCTTATATATATTTTCATCGATCGTCATTATATCTATTCTAAAAATACGAAGAGCCTATTAGGAGATATTTATATTGTTGCATGTCTATTGGCGTTTGTGCAGTTCTTGGTAGGACTGGAAATTACATAGACATATAACTATTATATATATCGACAATATATAGCTAAATATTAATTACTAATTAATAGTCCAAAAAAGAAAAGTGTGTAATAGCCTAAAATAAATATAATGATTTGTTTATAGTTTTTTTTAAAACCACAGCAATCAACCGGCATCAATAGAAGATGTGGAATTATTATTTTTTTCTTAATTTTAAATTCTATAATTAAGGATGTTAGCTTTTTTATTTTTTTAAATTCTCAAACTCAATTTTATTATCACTTTATTTTCTTAAAAAAATATTAAACCCAATTTACAATAACATAATGCATATTTAATTGTAATTTTATCTTTTTTATCTACCAACCGATAGCAATTAGTTTATTAGAAAATGGTTACCTACTTTTAAGAAATGAAAAAAATATATTTTTAATTAATCCATTAAAAAAGGTTATATCAACTTTTAAGGAAGGATTATTTTTATTCTTTAGACGGCGACTACTTAGGTATATATATATATATATTAGTGCTCAATTTATCGTGTATTAATTATCAAATAATTGAAAATAATTAATCAAATAATATAAGAGACAATATTTTTTTATTAGAAACTATAATAACACATATGCAAGAATTATACAATAAATAAAGTTGTTACTACATAATGTATTACATAAAAAAATTTATATATATACATAAAAAATTATTCATAAAAATAGGCGTGTAAATTTTGTTGATGAATACAATAATATATAAGAATATAACCAACAATTATAAGTTATAACTTAACAATGAATACACGAATGAAGTTACCTTGTCAAGAAAAAAATAAGAAAGAAGAAATAGAACCTGTTTAGAGAAAAGCAAGGGGAGCAAAAATATAATTTTAAAGAAAAAAAATAACTATAGAATGACAAATAAATAAATAAAAAAGTCTTTTTTTTTTGTCAATAAATTAAAAATAGGCTATTTTTATGTAAATTTAGTCTACCGCTTGTTATATTGTGTCATTTATTCCTGAAAATTTCACTGTCTCTTTCTTGTCTAGTTTAAAAATAACGAATTTTGAAGTTTTATTCACCATAATTTTAGTGATGAAGTTGTGTAATGTTAGATATTCTAATTATTTTTCTTTATGAATGAATTGTTATCTTATTTTTTTCTTTTCAATGAGTCATTTATTTTATTTTCGTTAATGATTAATAATCGAACAGTCAATTCAAACTAAAATTGATGAATGTATATGTTATTTGGTTTGATTTGATTTTAATAATTTAAAAATCAATTAAGGCAATTTCATTTTAATTTTGACCAATAATCAACTCAAATCGATGATATATATATATATATATATATGTCATTGTGCAAATTTACTATTTATACTTAGGAGTGTTATATATATATATATATATATATATATATATATATATATCATAAAATTTCAGATACATATTTATTCTTGAATCATTAATTTCTCTATTTTCACCCTTATTATCTTACATGACTGACTATGCATTATTATTTTTCATCCAAAACTGAAACTCAATCCGCTCGATACCCGATCAAATAAACAAATATGAACCTTAATTCTTAACAAATTAATAGTGTCCTCAAATAACAATCGTATAAACATGTTAATCTTAATAAGCCATAATTTTAAAATAAATCTAATAATTCAAGTATCTAAATAAAATATAATGACGTGATAAAGTATTTGCATAAATCCAGTCAAAAGTGCCAACAATGGAAATCACACACAAATACCACTAAATTCCACAAAAGCACCACAAGTAATCCTAATGCTAACTTGACAAAACAAAACACTTCCTCATGCACTCCACTTTCTTTACGATCCTAAAATAAAGCCATTTCTCATTATCTCATTTACTATTTTTAGTGATACTACACAAAAAAACATACTTCCAACATATCATTCAAACGAATTAAATTTATCGTGAAAATTTATAAATTTTAAATTCTGAATCTGACCTGTAAACGAATATGACTCTGTGTGTGATGGATACAGCGCGAGCTTTAGCATGTAGAGATGGAAGTGCAGCAACAAATCTCAAACTCATTTCGATATTCGTCATTTTCTTCACTAGTGTTATCGGAATAACGTTGCCGGTTTTTTTAGCCCGGTTTTTATTTCACGGCAAACCGGTTCACGATAAAGCGATTTTAATAATCAAATGCTTCGCCGCCGGAGTGATTCTCTCTACCTCGCTTGTTCACGTTCTTCCCGATGCATTCACTGCACTTTCTGATTGTCAAGTTACTTCCCGTCATCCATGGAAGGACTTTCCATTTTCCGGTCTGGTAACTTTGATCGGCGTATTAACGGCGTTGTTAGTCGATTTAACGGCGACTTCTCATGTAGAAAGCCATCAGAATCAGGCCGGAGGATATACGGCGGTTGGGGATAGTGAAGAATTAGGGATTTTGAGTAAGAAAATTGACGTTGAACAGCAACAGAGAGAAGCAGAGGAATTGGTGAAATTGAAGCAGAGATTAGTATCGCAAGTTTTGGAAATTGGGATAATTTTTCATTCTGTTATAATTGGTGTGACTTTAGGTATGTCGCAGAATCAGTGTACGATTAGACCTCTTGTGGCTGCACTATCTTTTCATCAAATTTTTGAAGGGATGGGCCTTGGAGGTTGCATCGCTCAGGTAATTAACGTAACCGATAAAGTTGTTACTCTGTGATTAGCACGTAATATCTTCAATATGAAAAAATGCTAGGCAAAGCTACGTATAGTAGACATCTCAACGTCTCATCTCTATCGTGTCAGTTGAATCAGTGTTATATATAGCAAATGAAATTATACTAAGAACTTGATTGAATCAACCAAGTGGTTGGAGGGTAAGTGTGAAAGTTACAGAGTTATGTGTTTGAATAGAAGTATTTGAAACTGTTAATAAGGAGTTTGCATGTTTGGTAAAAATTGGTATAGCATATTGTTATAAAGAATATATTACAATGAACGGTTATTATAGAGAGGTCTGACTGTTGTTTTATTACAGGCGGGGTTTAGCTTTGGAACCACAGCCTATATGAGCTTCATGTTTTCAGTGACTACACCAATGGGTATAGTATTGGGGATGATAGTTTTCTCAATAACAGGATATGATGATACAAGCCCAAATGCATTAATCCTTGAAGGTTTATTGGGATCTTTATCTTCTGGTATACTAATATACATGGCTTTAGTTGATCTTATTGCTCTTGATTTCTTTCACAACAAATTGATGAGTGGACAACCATTCTTGAAAAAAGTATCTTTTATAGCTCTTGTTCTTGGATCTACATCTATGTCAATCCTTGCTCTTTGGGCTTGAAAATATATAGTGCAATTTAATGAACTTGTGTATCCTTTGTTTTACTTGAAATATTATTCAGTGTAATTCTATAAGCAAGGTCTGTGAAGGTTATAGTATACAGAAATCTTATTCCTATCTTGTATAGATAGAATTATAGAGAACTGTTTTCTATATATTCTTTCGACTTAAAATATACATTTTCAAGTAGTTTGAAAACAGGGAATACGGAAATGAAAGCAACAAAAATAACGAAATAACGTGTCATGAAAAAATCGTGTCGTGTGCGCATTAAAGTAATATGTTGACATACAAAGAAAAAAAGAAGGTTTTGTAGGTAGTCCCCGTATCTCAAAGTTAACTACATAGTTGATATATGGTGGAATAGAGGGGTACCATCCACATTTATAGGTACGTACTTGGGACTTACCACATAGTTTTTAACTAATTAACGTAGACTAAATTCAATAAAAGTGGATAAAAGGCGAATTAATAGTATGTTTGACTAAGCTTTTACAATTATTTGCTTATTTTTTTCATAAAAAAAGAAAAAATCTAATCTTTTGTTTTTCAAAAGGTACTATACACCAAGCAACTTGACATATAGATGATTCATACTAGAAAAGTGAAGTCCTCATAAGTTTTCCACTTGTGGAAACTTACCTTTAAAATTATTTAATTTCTTCACAACTTTTCATCTTTCTTATATATATATATATATAGGAAAATGGTGATAAAGAATTGTTTATTTTCCAAGAAGATGAATTTTTTATAGGACAAAAAGAACTATGCTAATATATGAATTTCATCTAGTATAAGAGGAAGCTAGATAAAAAAATTTGTTAAACTTATTGATAAGGAAACAAATCTATCCATATTGCTAAATATTTACGTCAAAATTTGATTTCCTTATTAGCAGACTTTATAGGAAACCCTAACATGCATGTTGGACAACATATATACTTCTTTTCGGTTGTTTTTCGTTCGTCGTTCATTTTGAGATCTGACTAATTAAATTTAAAACATTGATTAACTTTTTGTAAATGTTTCTAAAGCGTATAGCAACAGTACTGATCCAATGACAATTAACTAATCTGGTAAAGGTTTTATCACTGTTTGATAAATGAGTAAAATAAGATTAATTTGATGAAAGACAAAATTATTTTACTACAAAATGGAGAAAAAAAATAACACCATTTAATAAAAGAACTTGCTATAGCTTTCGAATAAATTGAGATCGACTATATAAATCGTACTCGCTTTTCCTACTCTTCTATAAGATCACTTCTCATACGTGATGACACCATATCTTGAAGAAGTCCATGATCATCTTTAGCCAAAGAGGAATTAGAAGAATTCCAAATCCTTTTTTCTTGTAGTGAATTATTAGTTGAAAATAAGGAAGAGGAATAATCACCATAATGACAACATCTTCCTCCACCATCACCACCGCCAACGCGGCCACCATAGGTGGTGGTTACCGGTTGAACTCCGACCCATCCACGTGGCGTTACGGGGCATGGATGTGTGTGAACACCTTCATAAGTTGTAATAACTATTGAAGTATCTTGAATTGATCTTTCAACTCTCTTTTTCACACCACATGATGATGTTGTGCAACGATAGTAGCTCCTGCATCCACAATCGAAAGTGTTTCGCAGAATTTGTAATTTTAAATATGTCATGATATTTTTGTGACTATATATAAGACCATGTCATTAACCGTAAAATAAAAAAACTTAAATTCAAATTAAAGAATGTGGAATTTCTTTGTAGAGAACGTGTATGTTGTTGGTGTAAGAAATTTTTTATACCTTTATCAGAATATTCTTACTTGTTGTAATTAATAGGTAAACATAGAATGTATATACAAATTAAAAAAATATTGAAACATTTTGCAATTTGTTATATAGATGTATATATTTGGTATATACCTTGGAAAGGGGCTATTTTTTACTGCTTTTTGTCCATATTTCCTCCATCTAAAACCATCATCCAAATGATCAATTTCACTCTTTGTCATGAATGCAAATCTTGGCTCCTTTTCCCCCTTTTGCTTCTTCTTATTAGGTTTTAACCTAAGCCAACAAAAACTCATATCACTTTTTGCAAAACTACAAATAACCAATAAACAATTAATTTCTCGTATGATCACTCAACTAATAATTTTTCTCTTAAAAATTTAAAAAAAATAAAAATTCTTGAGATAATAAGAGGAGTTTTTGGCCAAAAACATCATTAAACATACCCCAAACTTAAACTACATCCTTAAATTATCATTTTTAGCAGAAAACATCTTTCAAGTATTTAAAAGTGAACAATTTTCATCCTTCTATTAGATATCATCAAAAAAACTATTGATCCTACAAAAACATGAGCAGTTCACGTGACTATCAATGAAAGTTTTCCTGCATAATTTCATCACCTGTTATAAGAGGTTCTTGAGAAAAAAAATATTAAAAATCTTAGACACTATTGCTTACTAAAACAAAAAATATTTAGAAGGTGTTAGGATACATCATCTACTCTTTTTCTTATTTGATAACGGAACGAAGCTGAAGCTTAATTATCTTTACCATTTTTATAGCCAAATCGTATTTAGATCAATAAATTTTTGGGTGAATCTGATATAGAAGTGATCAAAATATTGATTATGTCTTGCATTTGACTTTCATTCTACATTATTAGGAGAGGAAGTCTCCAACAAACGCTCATTCAAGCATATTCAATTAAGAAGAAACATATTTCAACTAATAATATTTTTAATATCAAATCACATGAAAAATAAATGAAAAAAAAAAACTATCAAATTAAAAGATTTTGCATAATGTTAAACTCAACTCCAAGTTCACGATAGTATTTTGCTGTATCTAACAATAATAATTACAAGGGGTGACTTGTATTTTTGTGGGATGTGTTAATTAAGGATGAAAAATGTTCACTTTTCAAATATTTGAAGGATATTTTCTGCTAAAAATGATACTTCAAAGATGTCATTTAAGTTTGAGATACAGTTAAAGGATGATTTTCGACACAAACTCATAATAAGAGCGAATATTTCACATATCAATATTGTATCAGAGCAAACATATACCCACCTTTCATTAAACAATTTCTTTTACACATTTGACCCCAAAAATAAATCAGTAAGTATAAAATCATTTAAATATTACATTATTATTTTGATTTAACATGGCTATAAAAACTTATCATATAGGGTTTACCTAAACTAAGTAATTAAAAAAAAGAAATATTTTGCTTACTGTTTCTTATACTTGTGTTGATGATCATCATTAGCAGCTAATTCAGTTGATGATGAAGAAATCGACGATAAATTTGGCGTTACTGGTACATTATTAATCAAATGATCAGATAATAATATCGATGATGATTGTGGAAGTGATGAACAAGTAATAAAACGTTGATGTTGAGGTTGAGGTTGAAGTTGAAGTTGTTGCTGATGAGATGGAATCATTAGCAAATCGAAAATAGAACTAGTTGTAGTGTTATCATAACAATAATTTCGATGTTCATCAACACCAAACATTGTCTCTAATAAAAAACTTAACGAATAATCTTTTTCGATATCAAACATGGTGTTGGAGCTCGAATTTGAAGTATTTGTAATCTCTGTTTTTATTACATTATTTTCTTTATCCATGGTAAGAGATAATATAGAGAATTTTTCTAAGTGTGAAGAGGACTCTTTGTGTTTATATTAGTGTAAAATTAAAAAAAAAAATATGGTCCAAGGGGGAATATTTTATAATTTTTCCACCTCGGAAATCGAGGTGCGGAAGTAATTTGTGTTTGATTAATAGTTACGATTCAAACGAATAATAATTAATATTTGATTAAAACTTTTTAACGGTACTTAAATATCTCACTTTTAGAAGAAAAGTAGTATACTTACTATACTCTTTTTTAGTTTCTCAAAAATAGCTCCTACTGCTCTCTCAAAAAAATATTTATAAGAGTTAGTTTGACTTATCGTGAAGTTTAAGAAAAAAAGAATTTTTAAATTTATGGTTTAAATTGAATCATAGGTATTTCTACGGCTAAACAGGTTAAAATAAATAAATTAAAATCAAATTTATTGCAAAATATAAAAATATGTTTTTTTTTATCGACTAACAAAAAATAAAATATAAAAATATGTTTTTTTTTTATCGACTAACAAAAAATAAATCATATAAATTAAAATGAAAAAATTATTAATAAACTATCTTGATTTATTAAAATAAACACTTTTAACCTTTTGAAAACTCGATAAAATGTGTCATTTAAGAGTTGGCAAGCATTTTCTTACGCGTTATTGTTGACCGGCTACCGGAAAATACTTAAATGAAATTAAAATTAAATTGGGATACAAGAATGTGATTTATTTCCCTCTCTTTTTTTTCATATATTTCTTTCTTAATTTAGTAATATTCCTTCGATTTATTTTTATTTGTTCAGTATCAAATTAAGTATTATTAAAAAAACTGATAGTTTATTAAATCACAAATTTAAATATAGTATAATAATGGAGTAATTATAGTTAACAACAAAAATAATTTAAGAACTAAAGGTTAGTCTAGTATGAAAGAGAATATTTTTCATAAAAAATTAATTTTTTATTTATTTTTTAGTGTTTGATAATTAAGAAAAAAAAACATTATCTCATAATCATACTTATGTAATTTAACAATGGGAGTCATGATACATGTTATCAATTATATGCAAGCTACATCTAAGACTTTAACTACTTTCAACACCATGCAATACATGAATCACGTCAATCATAACGAAAATAACTTTTAACAGCAATAAGTATACGCATTAGTCAGAAATGTTAAAGAAATTATTAACATTAATCAATTATCATTAGATTTATCATTATTCTAAACTTTAAAAATGAAGTATTAGTTACCGATAATTAATTGCTATTAAAAGTTATTTTTGTTATAGTATATATGGTCGATTGAATTGATAATCTAGACGTAGCTAGCTTCGCCGTTGAATCACATGGGTGTTTGTTAGTATTCTTGATGTTAAAATGGACGAGTAAAATTAAAAATTTTATTTTTAATATAATGAACAAGTAAAAATAAATAAAATCGAAAATTAGGAGAGTAATTTTTTTTTTTAGAGACAAAGCACATGCTAATCTTAACGCGTTTTCTACTTACGATCTATTATTTTATTCGTTTACTTCTTCTCTGTTTTTTGTATTCTTTTTTCTCATCATTGTCATGGGCCATATATAATATTTCTTTAATCTATTCGATTACTTTCTTCGTTTTAATTTATTTATTTGAATTTAACTTGATACGAAATTTAAAAATTAAAAAAAAAATTAATCTTGTAATCTTAAACATATCGTATTGAAAGTTAAAACTAAAATGATTACAAAAAACGAATGTAATTTTTTTCCAAACGAACTTAAAAAAAAATAAAACAAAGTAGATGAAATAATACTTCTTTCTTCTTCTTTTAGTTTTATCATCAATGTGGCAATGAAACAATGCTCATGATATTTTATTATTATTAAACTATAATATATAATATTATGATGCTTTAAAATATAAATTAATTAAAGGTTACATTAACTTCCTTTTAGAGTTTAGACTACTTTTTGTCATACAAAACACACAAAAATATGGTCAAAAAATAGTCATTGTATGTGTCCAAAGCATTCAATTTTTGATGTAAACTAATTTCTGTGTCAATTAAATTTGTCAACACGTAGTTTTGAAATTCTACAAAGACCCCCAGAATACACTGTCTTTACTGAGGAGACAGTCATACCCCCACTCAATCAACGGAGGAGGATGGTCAATTGAATATCCTTCGTCAGAACGAGTAAAATAATAACTTTTGTAATTTTATAGTATATTCACGAATTAATTAGTTTTTATATGAAAGATTGTCATTTCTTAACTGCTACGATTTCTACTCTTGCTAATATATAGTTTCGTATATTCGTTGTTGTTATTAAAGAATCCTGAAGTACAAATTTTGTTAAAATCTTGAATCCGCGTCTGTCTACTTGTCTCCAACCCCAATGGCAGAAGACGCGTTTCTGATCATTCAGTAAAGCCATACATAAATTATAAAGCAAACCATAATGAATATTTGACCTAATGTGTGAACTCAAAACCAGTACATGCGGCTACTATATATTGTATTTAGGAAACAACAAAACAAACATGATAACAGGTCAGATACTCTTTGTCTCTTAGCTCACAAAATAAAGTAAATTGCTACACTTGATGCAAAGATTTAACTCACAAATTCATGATCTTTGTAACAACAGTTCAAAAATTAACCAAAAAGATATGAATCGTACTCTGTGATGCAATGCCATGTGTCTCATGATTCTTTGGGAGTGGTAGCTTGTCGAACTCGACGTTGATGAACATCCCAGTTGTATACACGAGCAGTTGTGACCTGAGCCATAGCAGCTAAAAGAATAAGCACAACCGATGTTTCCAAAGATAAAAGTAGAAGAAGTTAATGCTCCCTCGGTTTCATGTTGTGTGTCTAACTGTGACTGGATACGAAGTTTAAGATAGTAAAGAAGGCTTATAAATTTTGTGATCTGAAAGTAAAGATGTGTTTATTGAACCAAAACACTCTTTGCATCTTCTGTTCTTAAAGATATCATGTACGATGTAGGAATTAAAAATTATTGAATATAGAAAGTTAAAAAATTAGACTAAAAATGGAAGTAAGACGTATAAAATTGAAACAGAGGGAGTAAACAACACATTGCAATATTGCAGAACTTTAGTACAAGCTAAGTTCCACCTAACTGAGAGTTGATGCAGAAAGCTAAAATCTACCTGAGTAATTGTCACTTGATCCCTCAAAAATTGTAGATCAGCCACAAGAACCTCTAAACTGGCTTTTGCGTTTTCCAAGTTTGTTTGAAGAAGGGCAGTAGCCTATACAGTGAACAAAATGTAAAGACCAATACTTCAAATATCCAAGAATGCATGCACTTCAGAGATCTTCCAATAGCTAGTTACATACCTCTTCGCATGAATACTGTAGCATGACATTTGCTCCTAGCCATAAACACACAGATTCAGCATCTTCAATCTTAGCCCGGGAATAAATACCTTCTGACACTTCAAAATCAGCGACTAGTGCCTGCAACCAACGCGAAGAACCAAACCAGGAACAAGTTAACATGACAGTTAAATATCAAAAGACATAAACTACTAATAAAACAAAAAAACGGGGGG
>NC_028641.1:75458490-75527315 GCF_001406875.1 Solanum pennellii
GGGACAGGTCATTGGCTGGAAGTTATTAGTGAAGTAAATCAGGGGTAGAGAGTCGAGAGATCAAAACCCTGTCTGACTTTTGTTTAAGCAATTACCCATTTAAAACTCACAATTCAACTACTTAAAGTAATGAAGTGTAAGCAATGGGCTTAATGCTTTCTCACATATATCATATAAATACGATTTTTGAATTGAAAACTTAATGCTTTCTCACAATCAAATTACAGACCTAGTTAAATAAAATAGGAAAATAGTCTACTAATCAAGATTCAACTAAAATGAAAATGTCTAAGAGTGCTTCAGTAAAGTTCCATTCATCGGAAAAACATGCAGCACTGGGACAAACCTCACTGCTGTCCTTCTTAGCTTGCAAAGTAGCAACTATATCCAAGCATTTCTCTATGTCAGGAATCTTTGCCTGCATTGAGTGAAGGAGTAGTAGTCAATTGTCCACTTGTTAGCAAAGATAACATTATAAAAACATCAAGCAGTTTAAAAGAGAAACTCTCAGAATGACTTAGACTATGTCAAACATGTAAAATTCAAGGATTTGAGCAATACAGCATCTAAACAGCAACTTATAAATGGCGGAAATGAAAATTGTCAAAAATGTATGACGCAATCTATATTTAGCAGGCTGGATTAAGAGGACACTCCCAATTCTATAAACTTGTATGCATAAGATGTAACAGTTCCTTTACACCACTATAGTTGGAAACTGTTCGCTATGCATATTTGGTGCATTCGGACAAAGAGAAAGAGACAGCACTTTCAGAGGAAAGGCAACTTCCAGCTTTTAAATCTTCGTTTTTGGTTGGTAGATCAATAATGCTTCATACGTGGCAATAGTGATGTTTAAATATTTGGATGGAACTTCTTCTGTATACATTAACCTAACCTGTCCATATTTCAATGGTCTTTTTGTATTGGGCAGGTATTCCCCCCTCTGTGGCAATCCTATGATATGAATTCAACCTCTACATGTCAACAAACAAATTCCCTTGTGATGGAACTTCTTCTGTATACATTAACCTAACCGGTCCATATTTCAATGGTCTTTTTGTATTGGGCAGGTATTCTCCCCTCTGTGGCAATCTTATGATATGAATTCAACCTCTACATGTCAACAAACAAATTCCCTTCTGTTATCGAATTCTAAAAATGAATCAAGAATTAAGTTTAAAAAAACCCGTACTGACAGCTTCAAAATGTGGAGAAACCTATATATAATAAAGGAAATTGTAAAAAGGCTTAGGCTTCTATATTTTGAGGATTCATGTAGTCGACCCCAACTAGCTTGGGATTGAGGAAATGTTGCTGTAAAAAGTCATTACTCTGAAGAGTGACGAAACTGTAACCCTCATATGTTGGTCCCATTACAACTAAGTTTGGGCATGTGCTAAGAAGAGTATCCTATACATGGCTTCTGCATGAGCAATAGATTCCAAATGCACATTCTAAATGTAAATTCTATTTTGATTTCTTTCAATGACATGGGAGGACTATCTCAGCTTTAAGACTTTTCATCTCGGGAATCGCAGCACTAGATGCAAAGTCAAAAGTACAATTCCCTAATTTCCGTCCACCTTACGGAAGAATCAACAAAGGGCCAGAGTGACATAACAACATCTTCTCTTTTGAATTGCATTATGACCCTCTCAATTCAAAGTACAAGTCAAACCAAAGAAGTAAATATTAGGAATTACTTAAATAGGGATGAATACTGTGAAATTAAACAAAAACAGTGTACCTGAAGATCCCTCTGCTGGGCCAGAAGTTTCATTTCAACCACTCGGTACTGCTGAAGTCTGCAAACGAAGAACATATAAACAAAAGGAGACCATAAGTAAAGTAACCACTGATTAGAATTTCTAAGGCAGGACTAATTAGTCTGTTCTCGTATCTAATCTGGAGCTTATGATTTATTAGTAACAGAAATAGTTAACAGAATGCATGAGATACCATTCATAAAGCTTTTGTTACATGAGTTCTATGTTAAGACTGTATTATACGCGAAAAATCATAGGATTGAAACAAAAGCAGAGTTCATTTCTATTTTTTCGGTAAAAAGATATAACTTCTTTGATTTGCTTCTGAAAGACAAGTAGAACACAACATGCAATGATGCCAAATATGTATTAATTGATCAACCGAACTCAGAGGTATTTTAAGTCAAACTTCTGTCATCTTGCTTTTATTGAACTTTTACGCAATTAAGAGCATGCACACCATGCTAAATTTGTTTTTACGACGCTGAATAGATGATACAAGAAAGCATATGCAAAGAAGTTATTATAAGTTCAAAACTACCAACATTTTTTTTTGGGAAGGACTTCTAGAGACTCAGTAGAACGATAGGAGGACATAAAGACTATGGGACTTTGATAATAGAACAGCACATATACTGAATAACCACAAATTCCAGTCATTGCAAACAGAAGTACACACACTTTTCATATTTGTAGTCATACTGGTGAAGAAAGCAAGGGAAGGATAGTGATCGCTTTGGGAACACATCCAATCGAAGTTGCATTTCAGTGCTCCCCTAAAAAAGAGCAGATGGATCCCATCGCCTATATCGAACACTCATTCCTATTTATTAATAGAAAGATCTTCGTCCTGCAGCTCAGGAGAAAGTTCAATAATGTGTAAACACCTGAATGAACTCATGTGGACACTTCTCAGCCCGAGGATGGGGACCTCGGGCCTTCGCAAAATCAACGGCCTCAACGGAACTAGATAAGCATCTACTTGTCTAGGTGAAGTCAGCCCGAGAAAAAGGAAAAAATTGACGTTATTTAGTCAAGAATGGATTTAAGGATCTGATTGCATAAGATTTGATCTATGGTTTGTAAAGCTGTAGTGGTCTATTGTCCCTCCTTTTTCTCTCATCATTTCCTTCTCTGCTTCTTGTCCTCTTTATTCTTTGCACTTAAATAAGACCTCACCCTACTTATAAGTGCAATAGAATTTCCAAGGCCTAATCAGTTACCCTACTTATAAGTTAATAGGATTTTTTTGATAAAGTTCATTTTTTTTTATAAATACTTATAAGCGTAATAGTATTACCAAGGCCTAATCAGTTTTTTCATTTTTTCATTATCATTCAACAAACTTACACAACCAAACCTGCAATTTCATTCCAACGGTTATCAAATCCAAACCTGCTCATATAAGTTTAATCTCCAAAACAACATATTGCTTTAGATTTCTCAGCAGCCCCAAGTACAAGGACTCCATCAGAATTTAGTGAGAGACTGACAAAGAACAGAGAATCTATCGGTCAAGGTCCTACTAACCATTTACTACAATGCTTTCTTTAAAACGAGTCAATATAACATCTACTCTTGTTGATTATTTTTTTTCCACATGCTGACTTTTCCTTGAACCAAAGGTCTATCGCAAAACAAACTCTCTACCTCCTACAATACGTATAAGGTCTGCGTACACACTATCCTCCTCAAACCCCACTTGTGGGATTACACCGGTAATATTGTTGTTGTTGAGTTGATATAGCATCAACGTCACTAAAGGTCTAATCTTTGCCAACTATTTCACCTTCGGTTTGGATAAAAGTTAAATATCAGCAAGGTTCAACATTCATAGAATAACAGAACTCCCAACAATACAATATCCTGAAGACTGAAACTATACTTGGTGAATAACCAATTTCCAATTAATATAACTGAAAAATCTCTTTCAATATATGATGACTCATGCACTCAAGGGTGTGGTTTAGTCGTCAGTAAAGTGGATTTAGCACCATGAGGTCGCAGATTCAAATCAAACGCTAATTGATTGCCTTTGTGGACATAGTTACTTGGTATCTAGATGCGAACAAGCTGACCTAGACACCATGAATTGGGCAAAACATTTCTTACCAACAACAATTACTATGCCTAAGTCCGAAATAAGTTAGGATCGGCTATATAAATCCTCACATGTTCATTTAAGCTCGTTTCAAATCATCATCATACAAAAATCGAAAACGGACCTTTCTTGTAGGAATGCAAGAGCAGAGTTAACATCGAGACCAGATTGGCTGAGATAAGACTGAACGTCTTGCACGAATGATGCCGCCGGTATACCTCTTCTCTCCGTCACTTCGCCGGTGTATGACGAACACTCCGCCGCCGCCGCCATCGCCGTCAAAGCTACTTCACTCTGATAGATTCGAAAATAATTTCGCTTCAGTAGTGAAGAACAAGAAGAAGCACAATATGGAACGACGTCGTTAGGTTCGGCTAATTGACGAAACGACGCCGCATGTATTGAACAAATTTTGACCAAATGGTAATTATTCCACACAATAGGTTTCATATTTGTAATTTTAAATATGTAATTTAGGATTACAATTTTAAATCTCAAATTCTTTAAAAATAAAATTATACATGTATATATATGTAATTTTTTAAAAAATAAATAAGTATAAAACTGGACTCACAAGTTTATATTTTGTGATAAAAGATTCATTGTTTTAAATTTTGAAACAATAATTCATGGTCCGCTCAATGAGAAAAAATTGATCGTATCATATAAAATGATTATATTGAAAAATCACTAATTGTTACTATTGTTTACTAGTGATTTTTTAAATAAAATTATATATATTTGAAAGTTTATAATCATAAATGTTTATTTATAAGAGGAACATGTAACGTAGATATATAATATGTTAATGTAACACTTTAAGATTTCTGATATCTTGTTTACGAACTATAGTTTATTCATTTGATAAGATTATTTAAGAATTGAAATTTTTTTAATAATTTTCGTTTTAAAGGTAAAACATTTCTTATCAAAAGCGACTCGCGACTCGAGCTATATTCTAATTTTCTTTTTTTCTTTTGGAAAGTGGAAATGCCAAGATACCTCTTTGTTTTGGATCTAGTTGATGGTTTAGTGAACAAAAAAAGAAAGGAAATAAATAGGTCACATACACTAGGGGTTAAAAGTGGTGATGATTGAAGATAGTGTTGGGCCAAGTTTGGAGATTGGGCTAATTCAAATGTGAAAGGAAGCCCATTTAGTTGGGAGGGATAACTATGGGGAAATATTTTTGTACACTGAGAAGTCGTTTTGTATGCAATTTAAGATATTATAATTTTGATATATGTATTTTTGTTGTCAGATACACTATAATAGAGAAATAAATAAGTAAGATAGGAGAGGGAATCGAGCGAGATTCATATGTACTGTATATACATATGAATAACACTAGATATATGTATATGTATGTATCTGGAGTGATTCATACCAAAGAATGGTGAGCAAGATGAGAGAGAGAGGCGAGTGAGATTTTCTTTGAATAACAAATACATATGAATCCACTTGAATATAATGTATTTCGAACAAATTATACATTAATTTGATCACATGTATCTGGACATATCTGAAGAAACCAAAATCTTGTAAGATACGTGATATTGCAAACTAGATTATATTTAAGTAATCAACTACTACTAAACTAACGAGATATGTGCAAATTTTCCATTATTTTTTATTTTTTATTTTATTAGAAGTATTAAATTATTTATCCTACCATTTATACTAAAATAATAGAATAAATTACGAAATATAGTGAAAGAAATAACTAATCCAAGATAACTTCTCATATTTAATCAAACAAAAAAGAATATTTAGTGTTAGGTGTGGAAGTATGGGTAATGATGATCATATTAAATTAATGAAGGACTCCATTTTCGAAGTATTTTGAGATCTAGATTTTTAGAGATTGTTGATCATGTTAATTATTCTCTCCGTTTATCTTTATTTATTATTTTTGACATATCAAGAAAAATCAATTATATTTTTCTATGTTTTTCCTAAGCAATAAATACTCTTTTTTCAAATAATTTTCCAAGACTTAATATTATAACATGATTTAATAGGAATAGTTTGGTAAAATAGTATATTAATAATTATTTTCTTAATAATGTGCTAAATCAAAATGTGACAAATAAAAATGAACGAAGTAAATTAGAAATAAATACATTATGAAATCACCTACTACACTCAAATAATTGAGACTATTTTGTGCCAAAACGTGATTCCTGAGTTGTGAATAGATGTTTTATTTTTTTTCACTAAGTTATCCTCACCTTGGTATTACAATATATATATATGTATGTTAAAGTTATGATTTCAAAACATGATTAATAAGATTAATTTGATAAAATACAAAATTAATTTAAAAAAATTAAAATGTGCATCAAGTTGACATGGATTTAGTAATACGAAAAGTTGGAGAGTCGTCTAAATGTTTATTACTATGACTTTTTAAATATATTTTAAATTACTAATATTGAATTTATAGTATATTCTTTTCAGACAATATAATTAATTACTACCCTTTTTTCAAAAAATAAAAAAAGTTATATTACACGAATAGAATTTTAAGAGTCAATCAATTCTATATGTTTTCAAAAATACTTCAAGTTTTTAATTTTTTTAATTTATAGAACTTTTACATCGTTTTTTCATATAATACAAGTAAAAGGAAATAATACTTATCCTTTTTAATAATACCCTTAATATTAATTACATATTTCTCAAATCATTTCCTTATATCTAAAAAGGCTAAAGTCATATGCGGCCCCTTAGAGTTGTCTGCATAATTCATTAAACACTTTAACTAGGACTGGTACCTATTGAACACTTCTATTGTTCAGAATAAGTACCTATTTGACACTTTTTGCTGATATGGCAAGGAAAGTGTAATACACATCCATTCAGCGCGTCAGAACGTATTTTTGATTTTTTTTTAAAAAAAAATCTCTTTCTTCTGCCTTTTTCCTTCTTCCTTAGCCATTTCTTCCAAAACTAATACCATTTCCGCCGATAATGTTGCCACCAACACCTTCCACCCTTTTCTTTTCTCTTGCCTTCTCTTCCTCCCTCCCCCTCACCTCTATCATATTCAACTATGGAAACACCATTAGGATTTCCTTCTCCATTTTCTTTAAATTTGTTCGATATTGTGATCTTATTTACGGGAAAAAATATAGACTCATACAATGACTACTCTATTTCTTCTTCCATATTTTACTTATCGAAAATATATCTAACAAATTAAATTTAAAATAAAAAAACGAATCTGCTTAGATGATTATTTAGTCAATGATTTTATTGATATCTAAAATTATAAATGGTTCTATTTTGTAGGTTCATGTATTGACTAATTTTTATGTATATGCAATTTGCTATTTTCAACTTAAAAAAAAACAGATCTGAAAACAGAATAGTGGGTTAAGAGGATTTCAAGGTGATGACAACTATGGTGGAGGAGGGGGCTATGGTTAAGAATAGGATTTAAAAGTGATGACAACACTTCAATTTTTTCTTTTTTCTTTTTTTTTCCCCATCAAAATGCCACATGTACGTAATTTATTTGTCAATTTTCCACGTCATCGTAAGTGTATTACACACATTTCATAGTTTAGCTGATTGTCACAAAAGTATTCAAAAGGTTCAAATCCGAATTAGTAGAGGTGTCCAATAGGTATAAATCATAATTGAGGTGTCTAAGTGAATTATGCGAACAATTTTAAGGGATCGTCCATGACTTAATCCATCTAAAAAGTACTACACATCAATTAAAATAAATCTTATGATAAATCTTCATATTAATTATTATTTTTAAAAAATATCCAAAATCTCAACGAGTGAAATTCTTTTGAGGGGCTATAAATAGATGGTCCAATTGCCTTTCTTGTATAATAATTGTGACAATCTAACCTCATGTGTCATATATTAGTGTTTTGAGTTGTATAAATAAATTTTTTAAAATCGAAGCAAATAGTGTATATCGTAAATTTAAATTATAATAAATATATAATATTATTAAGAAAAGACAAATAGTTGAATATTAATGTTCTATTCTATTTCTAATATTAATTTTTTTACTTATCAAATTATTTTTTTAATATCTGTAATCATACATCAAATACTATTTGTATATGATATAATATTCATATTTATCATTGTTTAATTTATTGAGAGGTATAACAAGTATCAAAGTGGAAAGTAAAAGTTAAAGAGAGGGAGTATTTATCGATTTCAGTATACTAAAAGAAATAATATTTTTCATATTTATAGATTTCAGCATACTAAGAGAAATAATAAATTTTCATATTTTGTATTTTAATATTAATTACATATTTCTCAAGATATGAACTATACCTTAATTAATATGAATGTTATAATGTAATATTTATATTAATTAATTTTTTTAAAAAAGTCTATATATATATATTTATTTATTTTCATATTGCTTTAATATACCACAAATTTCGTTGGGTCCCAGAAAAATAGAAAAGGATATTTAAAATAACACTTTAAAAATTCAAATGGTTGAAATTTTTGTGAGGTGCTATAGAATGGTCGTTGTCTTTAATTAATCAATTAATATATGGCACGTGAATAATTAATGATAATTTAGGTAGTAAATTTCATCTTTTTAGAGGAAAAAACATAATTTTAAAATATATTTTTTTTTTAAAAAATGCATTAACAAGATAATATCAGCATATCCATGTAATGTTGTTACATGAAACAGCAAAATTATTCATACAATGTCTAATACTTATTCCACAAGTACACTCAAAATAGTAGTACAGAAAGAGTTGAAAGAAAGCATAGAAATAATCTATCTAGTGATATGCGCGATAAAATAATCTAACTCCATTTGAGAAACACCCCCTTTCACTGTAGACTTTCTCACGGCTTCTCCGAATTCTTTTGCTCTTTTTCTAATCTCGTCTCCTTCTTCTGATGCCATTAACTTCCTCACGACATTATCAATGGTGGATGCAGTGACCATCTCATCGCGTTTCTTGTCCCATTCCGTTATAACCAGGCCTATTTTCAACATTTCTGTCAACAAAAAACCGTTTTTTGGATGGTCAGAGTGTGTGGGCCAAGCAATTATTGGGACTCCTATAGTAATGGTCTCTACACAAGAAGCCCAATCACATGCACACAGGAACCCGCCAATAGATGAATGAGCCAAGATTTCTGTTTGTGGTGCCCAATCTCTAACTAGTAACCCGACCCCGTTTACTCTTTCCTCAAACCCTGCATGAAACTCAAATTTTCTATTGAGATCTCCCCCGAGATAAATATCTCCATTATCAGGATCATTCATCAACCATATGAACTTTTGTTTGCTAAGCTCTAAACCCATCGCTAGCTCCTTAATTTGTTCATCAGAAAATGAAGTCAGCATATCATAAGATACGTAAAGAACTGAGTTTGGAGGTTGTTTATCCAACCAATCCAAACAGGGGAATCCATTTTTTTCTTTCTTAATAGGCCGGAGAACCGGTCCTATCGCCCATTGCTTCTTATCTTGTCCAATTCCAAGCAAGTCGATAAAAGTATTACTACCTTCCATTACTTTGCTTGTATTATGAATATCACCCGCAGAGCTCCTCCCTATATACTGTACTTGAAAAGATGCTATTCGCATGATCTCTTCGCAATACCATCCTTCAGAGGATGGTAGCTTTTGAAGTAGTTGTTGTTCAATAGGGATAGGCAATCCAACATGAGGAAATAAGTGATCACAATACATACCAAAGGCAGAAATCACAGGGCTAAAGATGTATGACTCTGCATTATCGAAAGATGAGATATCCTGAACATTATAACACATTAGACAATCATGTATCATGATAATTCGTCTTGATTTAGACGAAATATCATGTAAGAAGGAAGTAATGGATTCGCGGAGATGCATGGTAACATTCCAGAATAAGTGGAAGTGTTTAGGTACTTCACTAGGGATTTCAGGGTCGAGTGGAGTAGGAATCATCTCGAGGTCATGAAAATGAATGTTGGCTAAATCAGAAGGATTTAACGCGGTAGCACGAGTCTTAGTATCGTGATTATAACTAGGTAGGCTAAGATAATGAACAGAGAGACCATAAGAAGAGATTAAGCAAGCAAATTGAAGAAAAGGATCAAGATGACTTTGTGTTTGAAATGGAACCATAACTACAACAACTTCATCACCTAATTTTTTCTTCAAGTTTGCAATATTCTCAGTGTTATCCATTGAAAAAACACTTAATTTTTTTTTTTTGGGGGGATATGGAAATGTTTGATAAGAGAGTGAGTGAGAAGTTAGAAGGAGTTACTCCTTAAGTAGGCATTTGGGTTTGCAAAGAAATAAAAAATTACTTCACTTGAAAGCAACCACATGGAGTAAGGTCTCTCTGTCTCTCATGACATCCCAAATAAACCATAAGTTTTTACTATTGAAATAAGCAAAATCACTAAATAAGGGTCTTGAAAAATTTCGGTCGAATTTATTGTTCCGTACTAAACTTTCGTGAGGACCTATTACCTCCCTAGACTATTTAATACAGTAATTTAAACATATTTATTTGCCTATGTACACATAAAAAATAATGTAAAATTATAAATAGTAATGTGTCCACGTAGACATATATATGCCTTCAAAATACACTACTGAATAGAAACTTACTAGGGATAAATGGTAATTTTATATTAAAACTATGAGATTTATGTAATTTACGCAAATTTAAATATAAACTCCTCTAATTCTTGTCGAGATAATAACCAATGACTTTCTTAGGCCCATAATAAATGGGCCGTAGTTGGCCCAATATATGAAGTAAAAACCCTAATTCCAGTCTCTGGGTTAGTATATGTACAGCTCCAATGCTTTAAATTCTATATACTTTTTCTTCTTCCTCTTTGTTATTTTCATTTTTTCCAATTTTTTTTTGTTGTGAATTATTGTTTTGCCTCTGAATTAAAACTGTTGAAATAATTAAGGATATAGTTTTATTTCTCTGCATTTTTATGCAAAAAGGCATAAATTTATTGCAGGAAAGTTGAGTCGCTTCACCCGTATTAATTTTTACTAGGTGCAGTGAATTTACATCCTGTTAAATCTAAAATTATATTAATTTTTTTGTTTGGGGGTTTTTTTTTTCCTATGATGGCATGTAATCTTTGAGACCTGAATTCTCTATTTTGATGACAAATTACAAGCAATTTTTCTGAGGATTTTACCCCATTTTTTTATTATTTGATTTATTTTCTATGATTTGAATGATTGATAAAGCTACACCAAGTCTGTGTAGTTTGAAAAATAAACGAAAGCTTAGTGTATCGAGTTTTTATTTTTTAATTTTGAGATGATGATCGCACTGGGCTCTGAGCAGTTTATTAATAAAACTGTTTATATTGATGCACAATTGCTGCCTAGAAAGCTATATCTGATCACTATTTTTTTAAATAGAAAATTTGGTTTAGCAGACGTTTGACGTTTGGATATATGATATGAAATTTTTCGTATTATAATTATTTTTATCTCATTGTTATCCTAAAGATTTCTAGATTTGGGAATTTTTAAATGTAAAATTTACTAATTATTTTTATCATATTAAAGTAAAATTTATAATTCATTATCTTTATTTTTTAAATTATCTATATCATATAATAACTAATTGTGTTGATTTGATGTTTTATACTATTCGGTTTGAACTTTTAGTTTTTGATTTTGAAGAAGTATATCTCAATCCAAACCAATATGAATTTGATTCAGTTTGATTTATCTTTTTCTTTTTGTTTGAGTTTTTTCGGTTTGGTTAATTGTTATGTCAATAATTAAAAATATAACAATTTTCAAAAAGTAATATTGAATTTCTTAAATATATTTTTTAATATAGTTAACCGCAATATTTAAAAGTATATCATTAGGTTATCTTCAAATATAAGAAAATAAACTAAATCAAAATGAAAACAACTAAAAAGAGACAAAAATAATTAACTCCAACTAAAAATGATTATATATATATAATTTGATTTTTTCATTTTTCTAAATCTACAAACGAAAAAATCAAACAAAGTAAATTATAATTCCAAAATCAAATCAAGAATACAAAAAACCAATTCAAATTAAAATTCAATTTGATTTGATTCGATTTTTGGTTTAATCCAAATAGTACACATTCGTAATAATGACTATTCTTATTAATGCAAAATTCTATTTACTTTGATCAACCAATGATTTGAAGTGACAATATTACCTTCTTTATTATTTTTTTTTGGTAACAATTTAATTTCAATTTTTTACAAAAGAGTCTGATATACCCCTCAACTTTGTCATTTGGAGCTGATATACCCCTCGTTATAAAAGTGGCTCATATATGCCCTTACCGTTATACAAACGGCTCACATATATCCCTGACGTTACAAAATGGCTCACATATACCCTTCATTTAACGGAAGTTAAAAAATTAGTTTTAAATTTATATTTGTTACTTCTAATTTTAAAAAAAAAAATTATTTAGGGGTATATATGATTCTTCTATCAAAGTTCAAGGTATATTTTAATTTTTTTCATACATAAATTATTTTTTGACTTCTTTTATTATAATTATTTGAGTTTCTTATTCTTATTTTGTTTTTTTCTTTCATTTCTTAGTTTAAAGAAAAAAAAATTAAACTATTTTTTTGTTATTGTAATTTAATTTCGTATTCGAAGAAAAAATTTGGTCATCTACAATAAGTTTTACAAGAATATTAGTGAAACATAAATAAATTTGATTATCAAAATAATAATTATAAATTATTCATTGAAACAAAAAAAAGTCAAAAAAATATGTTTGACGAGGATTAAATTTTTTTTAGAAAAAAATAATAAAAAATTTAGATTAAAATTATTTTTTTTCCATTTCCGTTAGAAGAAAAGGGTATATGTGAGCCATTTGTTTACAAGTAGGGGTATATATGAGCCACTTTTATAACGAGGGGTATATCAACTCTAAATGACAAAGTTGAGGGGTATATCAGACCCTTTTTCCTTTTACTTAATATATTTAAGGTTACAAGATTAAAAGACAATTTTGTATATTTGATTTAATTTTAATTTAAAATCACAAGATTCAATAGTGTTTTTTATAAGGGATAATGCCCAAGTACCCCTCAACCTATGCACGAAATCTCAGAGACACACTTATACTATACTAAGGTTCTATTAACCCCCTGAACTTATTTTATTAATAATTTTTTACCCCTTTTTAGCCTACGTGACACTATCTTGTGGACCTAATGATGATTGACTTTTTTTTTTCAAACTAGTGCCACGTAAGCTAAAAAGGAGTAAAAAATTACTTATAAAATAAGTTCAGGGGTAATAGGACCTTAGTATAGTATAAGTGTGTCTCTGAAATTTCGGACATAGTTGAGGGGGTACTTGTGCATTTTCCCTTTTTTATATATAAACTTCGTGCCAAGTCTAATCAAATTACTTGTTATAAAACGGAGGGAATGCTTAATTTACTTAAAAAGGCATATATTCTGCCACATTATCATACAATGTCTAAACATAGTATAAAATTTTGTTAGAATGATACTAATCAGAATAGCTTGATATCATCAAGCCTATGGTGTTAAAACTTAGTCCTGGTACAGTAGATGCTTCAAAAACCAAGAGATTATTATTCAACAGCACAAGGATGATTCAATACCTGTATCAGTCGTTGCTCAAACTTGCTCAGTCATAATGTACATTTTGTGATGAATATAGCTGTTGTTAAACTATCATTGAATCAGTTTTGAGGCATTGGTAGTTGAAGGATAATAAGGAAAAAACATCTTTCTGATTCTCTGATATACTGGACTTGACCATTCATAAGCTGTAGGATTCTTCTACACATGCTTAGCCCTAGACCTTGTTGAGTTACCCACAAACTATTATGGAACATATCTTGGATCAATTCTGGAGGAAGACCTTCACCAGGGCAAACAATCCTTTTCCACCAAAACGCAGAAAAAATCAAATAAAAACTACAAGTTTTAACATTTTATAGGTCGAAGCATGTTGATATAGCTTGAGTACTGGAAAAGTGAAGAAGAAGAAGATACCTGAACTCGATATGTACTATAGCTACTCCATCAGAAATTTGCTTTATACTTGGTCGAAGATGGACTTCTACCCACCCTTCCCGGGGTGGTGCATAGCTTGCCATAATCTGTAAGAAATCAGCGAAAACCTGTTGAATTCTGACTTGATCTCCATAGACCCTCAATGTCTTGATTTCGTCTGGAATATCACGGATAAGTTGCACTCCTCTTTTCCTCAATAATAACATCACTTGGCTAACAACAGCATCTATCACACTCGCAAGAAAAAATTCACCTTTCTCAAGCTCCAGTGAACTGTTTACAAGTTTAATGGTAAGAAACATTACAAATTGAATGAAAGGAAGAATCGAGAATTGTTCTAACATTACATGCTTAGGCAACACTAGGTTAATGACCAACCTGTGTTCAAAAAATGAAGTCTTTGTATCTACTTTCGATATTCACATGGAAATATACTGTCATACAGGTATACACCCTCACCTGATTCAACTAATCCAGATTTCTTGACTTCAACAATTGCATTAAAGCTGATTAAGTAGTGATCACTAGAACATGTAACTCATAAAACACTTGTACATGGACTTTGAAAGTTGTACTAGAGTATATCGTGTCATAGTTAACAGATTTATTTAACTGGGATGATAGAAGAAGTAATTGAATATGAACTTACCCATCCTCAATATTGTCCAGATCAATATCCCTTATGATCTTGGACATCTGCCTCTCACAAGCAGCACTTGTTTCCAGAAACTGCTTCTGGTTTTCTGTCAATTCTGTGGCCTCTAATAATGAATTTGTAAAGCGTATACCATTTAGAGGATTCTTTAATTCCCGACAAATGTAAGCCAACTCTTTCATGTGAATGTTACTCGTCTTCTCTTGTTGTCTCTGCATTAGAGTTTTCTGCAATTCAGGACTTGCAATCTGCAAGAAACAAAAGGCCCCAATAATTTGGCCATCCACATTGACTCTCTTGTTTGCAGTCAAAAGAGCTTGAACAAATTTTCCATTTCGGTCAGAAAAGGAAAAAGGGAACTTGTCTATCTCCTGGCCTCCAATTGCCTTATGCAACATGATCATGAATTTTGTCATGTCGTCTGGGCCCTTGAGCCGGCAGAAAGTGCCAAAAATCTCACCAACCAACATTTTCCCAATGATTTCTTCTTTGTTCCAACCACTAAGTTTTTCCATCGCAGTGTTCCACTCAAAGCAACACGTGTTCTCATCTGATACAAAAATGGGCGGGATCAGAGGATTAGGGCTGTGCATAATGGCCTTGTAATCACCTTGTATGCGAACAAATTTGTCCAGTACAACTTTTTGGGCGGTAATATCCTGGCCAATGAAGGAGACACCAACAATGTTATTTGTGTAGTCTTTGTTAGAGCAAGCATTAACCTCCACAAAAACCGTCTTCTTCAGTTGCTCAGCTCCAAATGTCCTTAACTTTATTTCTATGTTCTTATCTTCTTCACCTGTGATTGGTTTAGCAACAATATTAGGTTTTTCTCTCCTCTTTCATTTTCTGTAGGTGGCTGGGACACGAAGAGGGTGGATACAAATCAGTTTCAATTACAATGTACAATATACTCAAGCTACATAAACACTAAAGAAAGAATGTTGACACCCAGTGTCATGATTAGCCTGAATCTGATATTAAATGCAACTTCATTTTATACACCCATGGCTCTGAAATCACCTAGAGTTGATCAACATTGAAACTGACCAACCAACATAACTCATCTAATGTCTAAATCAGAAAGCTTTGACACAAGTTGTTACATGATAAATGACACAATCTAATCAACACTTCAGATGTGCTCAAGTCTAACTTCCAAGTGCATAGTGAGAATCTCCCCTTTCACCCGGAGCTGCCGTAACTTGGGCTCAGAACTACTAACATAATAGCACCAATTAGTGGAAACTTTTGCAGAGAGTATGGGAGGCAATGTATAGGATTTTTTGAAACCAAAAGAAAAGGAGAGGAGTGAACAGTTGATAAAATATTAAATTTTTTGACAGAGCAGGGTAAACACATGTTTACGATATTATAAATTAGTCAATTCTTATCAGAAGCAGTATATATATCTTTATGAACCTGCAAGCTCTAGTTTACGCAGGAATATGGATAATACATGTTTAATGTATTAAAAGTGCCAATGTCAAAACATGAACGTAAAAAGAACACATCTTGCTAAGAGTTTCTTATCCGTAAAACCAAACATGCAACCCCTTCCCTCCGCGCATCCTTTTTCCTATAAACGATAGACTAAATCACATGATCTCAATTACTTTTAATGGATGGAAACATATAAGCAACCATCATATTGTTGCTTGACGCCAGGAGGAATAAGTAGTGATCACTAGAACCCGTGATGTCTTTGCCACTAAAATTTTTAAAAACCAAGAAGAGCAGACGAGAGTAATCTCTCAATACAGCCTAAGGGAACTCCATAGATAATGAAATGCATTTACTGGAATGAAAGAAATGTAGAGCAGATTGGTATAACCTCTTAAAGCTTTGCGGAGAAGGTTCTGAGCAGTTCCCTGTGATTCTTCATGGACAAGATCATGAACCAACGACTTCCCTATTGCTTCTTCAACTGACAATTCTGTCAACTCGGCAACTTTAGCATTCCATGCATTTATGCGACCTTCAACATCAACGGCAAATATGGGTGCTGTAGCAGTCTCCACCAATCTAACCATTTCTCTGGCAACAGATCTAAGTTCATCCATCCCTTGCAACCCCTCTTCCCGAAGCTGAACACGCACAATAGACTTTGAATTACTTGCATCCTTGAATGAATCACGTAGTATAAGCTGCAAAGAGTGAATTGCATCCATTTCTGCATTCTCCCATGGTAAACTGCGGTTCTTAACAACTTCCAAAAATGCCTTAAAGGAAGAACGTGGATGCATTTTCTGCCAATCATCTTTGTCTTCTGGATGATGCTTTGCACCACCCCACTTTATCTCGCTCGCAGTGTGCGAACGGAACCAAAAAAGGAAATATTTTGAAGTTACATAAGCAACAGCCATCCCACAAACAGCAGCACCAAGAGAAGCTGCCTCGGGATACCCTGCATCAGCCAAACTATCAGTACTTAGGCCTGTTGAGTCAACATGACAAGTTAATAGCCACTCCACAATGCCCTTTATTTGGGCTGCAGTAGGTGTAATTCCCAAAGGATAGTATCTCCCTTGGTAGTACAAAGCAGCCCCATCACATTTCACAAGGTCGACAATACTTGGGTTCTGAGTAACAATCCCCGTGGGTGAGTCTCGGAGAAGCATGTCACACAACACTGTCTGTGTCCTCAAAACACGCTTTTCAGCCAACTGCGATGCCAATTGTAATTCCATGTTTAATTGGAGCCCAAAGGCCTGCATAAGGAATTCACAGGCATAACGAAGGGGGAAAGGAATGAACCGAGCTGAACTGTGGTGACCAACAACCAAACCCCATAATCTCATTGCGTTTCGGCCTCCAACAACTTCATCATCATTTCCATTTATAACAACAGCAAGTGTTAACGACGCAACATTTCCCATATTGACCATATACTGAGGGTGACAACCATGAGGAGCCCTAAGTGTTGAGCCAACTAAACATAAAGGCTGCATGAGTGATTCATCCTGAATAACCCTCACAGGGGTGGCAGTACAATCCACAATCATTCTAACCCTGTTCTGCTTAAACAAGAATCTTGATGCTTGTGGAATATCAGTAGCTGGATAATGCAAACCAATATAAGGCTCCAAATCCGATCTTCTACTCTCCGCCACGACCTCCCCATGCTCATCATCATGAAACTTATACACCATCACCCGATCATACCCCGTAAGCTCCCTCACACTCTTAACAACAGTATCACACAAAAGATCAATATCCCCACCAGGTAACGATTGCAAAAGCGAAATAGCTCTCACAGCTAGCTTCTGCGATTGCACAGCTCCAGCAATAGACAATGCAGGGTCCTCTGTTCTAGCTGGCTCTAAATCAATCACAATCCCCACATCAATCCTATGCAATATCGCATAAAAGGGTTTCCCCGAATTCTTCGAATGAACCCAAATCGGATTCAACAACGTAATTTCTCGTGCCCCAAAAGCACCTTCAAGCAAACCAGAACTCGAAGAACTAAAAAGGGTCCTCACATCCGTTCCAATCTTGAGAATTTCAGTCTTCTCAAGACTTGGAACTGATTGCGGCATTATATCAAGCATCTCACATGCATTTTCACTATAAGCAATAACACAAAAACTCACCTCATCAACAGCTATCGTACAACCAAAAGGCTGAATATGACCCCCTCTTTGAATTTTATTCAAATAAGCAGTAATTTGATGCTCTGTTACAGATTCTGTACTATTTCTAACAGATTGTGAATAATCAAAATTTTTTCCAGATTCTCCAGATTGTTCAAATGCAGCATGTAACCTAGCATCAGTAGTATATTGTGCTACTGCTTTGCTTAATGCATTAGTATTATTATTACTTGTACCTGAAAATTCCGATTGATTTTTCCGATGATGATTACGATCATGTTTTCCTCTACTTCCACTCCCAGAAGCCATTTTTGAATCACTCAACAACAAGATTACTGCATATTTGTAGAACAACAACAATTTTATTTTTTTTCCTTATAGTGAAGGAAAAAGGAGAGAGAAGCAAGACAAATATATATACAAAAATAGAATAACTACAAATAATATACTTTAAATAGATGTTTATCTAATTAACAACTAGAATTGGTATACCAAAAAAAAAAAAAATAGTTGTTGTTATCTTGAAGATAAAAGGTTGAACTCGTTCGGTGCGTGAGATAAGAACTCGTTAAGGTAAATTTTAGATTTGAAGGTTGTGACTTTGTATAATAATTTCAAATTGATATAATTGAATTTTTCTGTAAATGTGGTGTTGTTTGAATATTTTTAATTGTTATAATAAAATGTTATTACGAAGAATATATAGTTGAATTTTTCTAAAATTATGTATAGAGGATTATGAAAAATTCTTAAGCAATAGGGGAGAATATGGAGATCCTTATTGAGTCTATTATACATCAAAAATACAAAACCCTTTGGTATTATTAAATTAAATTTAAGTGATTTGATTTACTATCGGCGTCGTATAAGGGATTTAATCATACTAGATAAGTCTAATATGACAAGCTCTACTCAGAAGTCATAATTTCTGTTTTTCGGATGAGCACTTTATGCATCACACATGAAATGTAAACTGTACTAGGCAAACTCTATGTGACAAAATAAACTCAGAAGACATTGAGCGAGAATCGATCATGGATCATCAGTGTGGATAATCATCTTCAAAGTCAATTGAGTCATCCCGAACGACTATTATTATTATTATTATATATTATTATTATTATTATAAAGATAAAAAAAAAAGTATATTGATTGTGAAAAAAAAATGCTACACTGTAATGGAGTAGTTAGTTAGGTATATTTGGTGACTATTGAATTGAAGAATGGCAAAAAGGTGTAAAGCAAGCAAAAAGTAGTTTTTATTTGTTTGATTCCTATGGGTTTTTTTTTATTTAAAAAAATAAAAAATTTATCCCTAATATTGATATAAATGAAAAAGTGCAATATATATTTACAATTACTTAATTTAAATTAAATATTATATATCTCTACTTTAATCTTCAATTGTCAATGAATAAATATACCTCTTAATATTATTGCAAGATTTTTCTTTACCATTTATTACAAAGTAGAACTATTTATATTTAGAATAAATGCAATGAAAAAAACAAAACAAAAAAACACTATCTAATACAAACAAATAAATTTGGCCTAAAAAGAAAAAAAAAAACATAACAAAAGTTGAACAAAAATTCAAAGAAAAGAAACCTGATAATTTGGACTCATTCATGAACCTTTTCTTCCTTTTAACTTTTCTTTTTTTTCCCCTTTTTTTTAATGTTTATTTAAATTTGATATAAAAAAAAATATCATCTAGATTTAGTCTATTATTTTGTTTTCATGAGTTGGAAATATTTGTGGTTGTAATGAATTTGAATGTTTGTTTTGGTAATAAAAGCAAATCATTTCATTGGCTGCATTTGCAGATTGACCATGTGCAAAGATATGAAGAATTACCCCCTTGTCATTTAAGCATATTATAAAGTATTTTTTTTTATATTACATATTCTCTATTCAAATTTTAAATTTACTTTTATAAAGCGTCTCAGCATAACGATAATAACATATTCAATAAAATCTTTATCAGCTCAAGTGTATCAAATTTATGTTAAAAAAAAAAGAAAACAATAGCAAGTGTTTTTAAATGCTTATTACATAATCTTAACAAGCATATGAAAATATGTGTAATTAATTATATGTGTATGTGTTTTCAAAGTAAAAGTTTAATGTATGGCTAATTCTATGTGTAAACAATAATGATTAGGTTTTTTTAATTATACATATACACATATATAATTGCATACGTTAAATATATGACACTTGAGCCTAACTCAACCTCAAAAGTAGTTCACGAAAGAGACTAAATTCTCATTTCTTTATCGATGTGAGACTTCTTAACACTCCACCGCACACTATTTCTTAATTGGAGCATGAAACACTTCTAAATAGAGGCCTAACATCGATGAACAATGAATTGAAATAAGTCGTCTTTGATACCATGTGCCTAAAGAGACCAAATTCTCATCTATCTACCGATTGGGACTTTTAACATATATATTATAAAATTACATAATCTTGATATATTATGTCAAAATTACTACTAATATTCAAATATTTTTTTCATTTACCCTTATTAATACACATAGGCTTTGCCAAAAATTTAAATTCACATGTTGTAGATTTTAAAACAGGACAACTTATGAATTCAATATAAGTAATTTATCGAGTGAATTTCTTGATATATATATATAACATTTTCATTGAATTTATTGAATTCGATCGAATTTGAAACTTATATTATGGGACTCACACATGTTGCTTCTAAGGAGAAAATTAAGAGCCTGTTTGGCTCAGCTTAAAAGCTGGTCAAACTGACTTGAAAGCTGATTTTTGACTTATTTAGCTGTTTGACAATACTCAAAATAACTTATTTTAAGTTAAAAAAAACTTATTTTAAGCCAAAAGTTAAAAGTTGGGGTAGGGGTGCTTTTTTTTTTTATAGCTTATAAGCTGTTTTAAGTTGACCACATTTTTATCTTTTTGCCTTTAATATTTTAATATAATCTCCAAATTACCCACATAACCCTAACATCTCTTTCTTCCATTTTTCCCTTTTTCACGTTTGGCATAGCAACTTCAGTACTTTTATCCAAACACATAACTGCTTATTTTATATATAAGTTTCAGCACTTTCAAAAGTACTTTTTTAAGGCTGCTTTTATTAAGCCTATCCAAACGGGCCCTAAAAGAGATAGAAGAAAATAGGAGTGAAAATGATGTGTAAATTGGTGGTGGACAAGTACCTTTCTGATCACATTTTCTTCACGTGAAGATAGTACCATTATTGACACCCCCTATCTATATTTATCTTAAATGAATTTTGCTTGTGTCAATCTTGGAATTTAGCTAACAAAAGTTTGAGGTTTAAAAGTGTTTGAGACAAAGTGTCAGTGGATGTAATATTAAAATGATATATTATATAACGGAAAAAAGATTTAAATATGTTATTAAATTTTAATGAAAGACTAATTTATATTATTCGTTGAAAGTTTGATTCGTTTATGTTATTCTTGTTTGAAAGAAGACTCATTTCATGTTAATTATTTGTTAATTGAAATGACAGAAATGAGTCAAATTTTTGAAGCACGAGATATATGAATTTTGCTTGTGTCAATCTTGGAATTTAGCTAACAAAAGTTTTGAGGTTTACAAGTGTTTGAGACTAATGTTGACCTAAAGTGTTAGTGAATGTAATATTAAAATGATATATTATATAACTGAAAAAAAAGATTTAAATATGTTATTAAATTTTAATGAAAGACTCATTTATATTATTCGTTGAAAGTTTGACTCGTTTCTGTTATTTTTGTTTGAAAAAAGACTCATTTCATGTTAATTATTTGTTAATTGAAATGACAGAAATGAGTAAAACTTTTAAAGCATGAGATATATGAGTTTTTTTCTCAAATTTTAGATGACATATTTGAACATTTTCTCTATAAAAAATGATTTAATTAATGATGTAACCGAATCATAATTAGCCTTGTAATTTTTTTTGCAAAAGGAAAATTATTTTTAGTTAACAAAAATGGTAGGGATGGACCTTTTCTTAAACAGAAATGACATATATGAGACAAACTTTGATGAATGATATAGACGAGCCTTTTGTCAAAGTTTTTATGACATATTTAAGGCTTTTTTCACGATCCGTACACAGTGGCAGAGCCAGAAATTTAAAAATAAAAAAATTATTATGTAAAGGAGATTGAATAACTTATATACATATGCAAAATAATCACTTTTTCCACGTCTACATAATGGGGTGGCTGGGATGGGAGCTAACAAGTACGGGTGAAGATGAGCTGTGTTGGAGGGTGAAACTGTCGAACTAACATAATCAATATGGAAATCTCTAGTTCGAGTAGAGAAATAAATAACAAATCCAAGCTCATCGTCTCCTCTAGACCCCATCTATCGACCACCTCCGCAAGGGTGGAACTAGGTGGGGGTTCGAGGTTTTAGATGAATCCAGTAACTTTTTCGTAGATCCTATATTTGTACTGGTAAAAAAAAGGGAAATGTAATTAAAAATCCTAAACTCCTAATACTGATTCCATCTCTATTCACCTGATATATTAAAAACATATTTATGATGTACTTTTCGTTAAATTGATATGCGAAAATTGTAATTTATAATATTTTTCGTATAATTTTGAAATATTTAAAACTTTTGTTTAAAATATCAAATTAATGTTATCTAATTTAACTTTGAAAATTAATTAAATTTACTTTCGAAATATGTAACATGAAATAAAAGTGAACGGAGATAACAACTACCTCAAAAAGAATAAGAATTATGAGTATATATGGGTGGATTCATAATTTAAAAATTTATGAAAAACATAATAATAGTAATTATAATATTGAATTAATACATATAATTTTTATCTTTGTATTATTCTCTTTTCTTTTCCTTGAATTATATTACTCCTTGTTCAAACTACTACTTAAAAAGAAAACTAAAATATATATATATATCTTCAAAATTGATTTATGGAGGTCGATTTTCGATATCGACTATACCTCTGATATAACAAAACCGACCTCCTCTCAATTTCTAAAAATCAATTATTTATTTTTTTAATATTATTTTTTTAGAGTTCGATTTCTATAAAATATAACTATAAAAAATGCATGTATATCGTTTGCACGAAACATTTTGCATAAAAAATATCGAAATTGTTGGAATTGACAATTGTTTTTCGACCGTCTTCATCGTATTTTCCAAAAAATCAAAAAAAAAACTAATTGTTTTTTCAAGTGATTACATACTTGAGTACGTTAATTTTGATTTCTTTTAAGGTGAATATTATAGTCAATATCAAAATGTTTGGATATAGTAGACAATATTACCAAAATCTCCAAAAACTATTAAGTTTTGGAAATAAGGAACACTTCAATTTATTCGTAAAATGAGACTTTCAGATACGAATCTTTTTTATTAGTCGAACCTCTATAAGACTATCGAGCATCAAGTGAAAAACAAAAAAGGAAAGGGTTGGATAGAGCGAGTCGGAGACTTCCCAGGTAGAAATAAAGTCTGCATACACGCTTACTTTTAGCCAGACCTCATCAATGGAATAACACTGACTATGATATTGTTATCGTATATAACACACAATACCATCAAAATCTCCAAAACAATCTCATATATGATAAAAGAAAACAAATAAACATGGATTAGTATATGTTGGGAAGACTCATACCAAACTTGTATTTCAATACTTCACAAGATTTGAGCAAAATTGTTAAATGAAATGAACTTATTAGACTTTGATCATTTTATTAGTCTTGATGATTGGGATTTCAATGTGGACGAAATAGAGCCGTTGATGAGCCTAACTCAATCCCAGAAGCTAGCTCAGAGGGAAAATGATCGTATAGGTGTTATCAAGAGTTCAAGTTCTCGTGTAGATTCGATGTGTGATCATTCTCATCAACAATCTCAATTGCCTTCATCATTCAAGATCCTGAAAGATTATGACACAACAAGGTTCATGAAAAGATCAAAAACAGAACAGAACATCATTGTTAGGGCCCGTTTGGATGAGCTTAATAAAAGCAGCTTTAAAAAAGTACTTTTGAAAGTGCTGAAACTTATTTTTAAAATAAGCAGTTATGTGTTTGGATAAAAGTGCTGAAGTTGCTATGCCAAACGTGAAAAGGGAAAAATGGAAGAAAGAGATGTTAGAGTTATGTTGTAATTTGGAGATTGTATAAAAATATTAAGGGCAAAAAGATAAAAATGTGGTCAACTTAAAACAGCTTATAAGTTAAAAAAAAAAAAGCACCCCTACCCCAGCTTTTAACTTTTGGCTTAAAATAAGTTTTTTTAAACTTAAAATAAGCTATTTTGAGTATTGCCAAACAGCTAAATAAGTCAAAAATCAGCTTTTAAGTCAGTTTGACCAGCTTTTAAACTGAGCCAAACAGGCTCTTAGTGCTGAATGTATCAAGGAAAACAATGGATCCATGTTATCTACAGACGAAATCCTTCGTCTAGGTGCTGAAAGGTTTATCCAATCGTTTACCATTCGTGGTGATCAAGAACCATACATGTTTAACCATCCATTCGCGAGCTCATTTCTTGACCTTCATGAGGAAGACAATAGAAATGTGTCACTAGTCGAAAATCTTCTTGCTTCTGCTGAGAAAGTAGGCCAGAAACAGTTTGATCGCGCTAGAAGGATTCTCAACGAGTACTGTGATAAGCTGTGTTCCCAACACTGGAAATGCAGTTCAGAGATTAGTATACTACTTTTCTCAAGCACTTCATGAGAGAATAGATAGGGAAACGGGGGGAGATACATCGAAAGGAATTGAAATGAAACGATTAGTACAACATATCGAGCATTCGTTGATGAACTTAAACCTCACTATGATTGCAGCACATCAGAACATACCTCTGTCTCAGGTGACTCAGTTTACTGCTGTTCAAGCCATTATAGATCATGTAGGAGAATCGAAAAAGGTTCATATAATCGATCTCAAGATAGGTAGTGGTCTGCAATGGACAATCTTGATGCAAGCTCTTGTCACACATCAATTTGAAGCTCAATCAATCAAACATATCAAGATAACTTCTTTATGTACCAAACTGAGACAAAATTGAGGAAGCACACGAACGATTGATGGACTTTGCAAAGTCCTTGAACTTGCCATTTTCTTTCAACATTGTGATGGTTAAGGATATGACAGAGCTAAAGAAAGAAGACTTTGAGATAGATGATGATGAATCAATTGCTATCTTCGCGCAATACATCCTTATGTGGATGTTAGCGCGACCAGACAAGCTTGACTCTTTGATGAGAGTTATCAAAGGTATAAATCCTCGAGCAATGATCGTTGTAGAAGTGGAAGCAAACCATAACTCACCAGTATTCGTGGACCGGTTTGTGGAAGCCCTGTTTTTCTATGGTGCATTTTTTGACTCGTTGGAGGATTGCATGAAGAACGATGAACGAAACAGGACAGCTACAGAACTGGAACACTTGAGCCAGGGAATAAGAAGCATTGTGGCAACTGAGGGAGAGGAAAGAACCATTAGACATGTAAAAGTAGACGTATGGAGGCCGTTTTTCGCGCGATATGGTATGGAGGAAATGGAGCTAAGTGTGTCATCATTGTATCAGGCAAATTTGGTGCTCAAGAATTTTGCTTGTGGGAGTTGTTGCACACTGGAAATGAACAAAAACTGTCTACTAATTGGATGGAAAGGAACCCCTCTTAGTTCACTTTCTGCTTGGAAATTTTCTTGATAACATGTTTTATGAATGTATTATCATGATGATTAATTTCAAACAATATTTTTACCTTAGTTATTTTAGAAGGAAGAGGGAAATGGAGAGGATTACAAGGTGGAAATCGAACCTTCACCAACAAGGTGAAAGGTCACGGATAACCAACCAACTGAGCTACTAAGATTAGTATCGCTATTTAGCAAAAGACGCCACTCTTCATTTCTTTACGCAAACGCAATAAGAGCATGGTGAATAACAGAAACATTGCACAAATGCAAGTCTTCAGAATTTCATCTTAGTAATATAACATGGTGTTTCAATCCAACATGTGACGCGATTCATTACATTGTACATGAACTACATGATGAACAGTTACGACGTTTTCCTTTTGTTCAGAATTAGTTTTTTCGAATACATCAAGAACTAACAGTGCATTCCCATAATGCAAAATGTAGTCTCAATCCCTCCACCTGTGACCACAGTTTGGGTTGCAGCAAACAAAGAAGAGCGTCATACCTTCTTCTCCCCTTGCAGTTGCCTGCACATATATCAAATGTTTCAGAAACTGTCTGTAAAGATGTTCGCTAGATTGATGTTACATACGAGCAAGCAAATACAGGTTGTTATAGCAAGTCTAAAAGATAAGAGTCTTGATATTCGGTCATAATTTGTCTTTCAAATAAAGAAGTGTGGAAGCTCTTAACAGACCACAATAGAATAAGGTGGTATATAGGAAATAATACACTGAAAGGATGATGTTATCTGGAGAAGTGAAAAGGTACAGACTGTTTGCTTCTATATCATTCAGGTAGTAGATTTGTAAATTCCAAGGAAAGTAGTTCCGGTATCCTAAACCAATGAGACTCAAGATTTCTTCGAAAATTTTTAGAAGGATTTACTGGACCAGAAAAGTTGTATGGTGGTTGTGTAGGGGAACAGTGTAAAATTTCCCAGTAGCTGAGGACAGTGAAATTTCTCTATGAACATATGATATACAGATAGACCGAGCTCCTATGATTGCAGGTTAACTTGACTTGGCAACAAGTTTCTTTTCTACCATAATCGTAGTGTTTTCTTTCAAGATATTCTAAAGTGGAAATCTCCAACAAGACACAGCAGGATATATGTCATGATTAATTGTCAAAGTCACAGAAACTACAAAACTATTTACTTTCACCATAGATTAAAAAATCCACATAAGATCAAAAGGCAAATATGAGAGGTATGAAGCTTTAAATTGTCCCAGCCACTGAAACCAGAAACTCTGGCATATTAGTAAAAAAAGATATGAAAGCAGTAATTTGCAAGCATTTGTGGCCTAAGTACAAAAGAAAGCGTAAACAAATGAAAATGACCTGGAAGAAAACCGCTTCTCCATGACCACATTGAGAACATCGAACAGATTTTGTACGAGGCAAAGTTGGATCTGCTGCTACATCCTGCAATACTTGTGTGCGTTCTGCAGCAGAATGGTGTATCTCATTTCTGTACACACAATTGTTTTCAGCAGGCTCCTGAAAAGTATGACAATAAGTATTGAGATGGAACTCAAAGTTGACATCACATAGTGATAAAACACTAAGAAAGTACTCATGAGTGCTAAAAGCTGGTCTACAATTTCTAGCTCTCAGTGATTTAATTCTACAGCTAGAATTAGCTGCACAAGTAAAGGAGGCAAATAAGACACACAAAGCAAAAGCAGCATTAAACAAGTCACCAGATTCCATTTTGAATTAGAATTGTATTTATCAAAACATAGATGATCTAAAACCTTGATATCTACAAGCACTCGTTCTTGGAAAACGAAATTCAGGTTTCAAACAGTAGCACAGTAAATAAAGCAAAGGAGCAAACGTACTATCGGATAAACTATTGATAATTGGATAGGGAAGTCTACTCAGATAAACGATAGCTGGACAAGAAAGGTAATCTTTTAACTTAATTTGCTTTAAGGAATGAATGGAATTCAACAGGCAAAATTAATGGATGAAACAGCAACACAAAGTTTTTCCTTTATTGTCAAAACTTATTAAAATTCAAAGAACCTTAAAAGATCTAGAAAATGATAGTAATTAGACTGCTATATGGAGCAGTCATTATGCAGCACTGGGTGAGAATGAGAATAACATAAGCAAAAAGGGCCTTCGCGGACAAAAGCTTGGTAAATTAAGAAGCGCAAAAGAAAACATGTTGCATATATTGGGTATATCCAAATAGGTGCCCCCTTTTGAAGGAACAAAATCTGTGGCTGGTAAAATCAAGATTTATAGCAATAATCGTGCTAATATTGACAGAGGCCCAGCTGCAAGCTGTTTATATCCAATCTCAACACATATGGACCTGATACAATTAGTTGACAACATCCACCATAAGAGTCAAGCTTCCCACTTGAATCCATTCCCAGCTTTACGGAACTCGAATGATCTGATCTCCATGCCCTCTTGCACCACACTCTCACTCTCTTTGCCCTCCATACACACAATATAAACATCATATGTGTACACATCAAGAGATAGATGTGGTATTAGGCTATGCTATATGGATCTTCATTTTCCTTTATTTGGTAAGCAAGAAACATTTTCTAAAGATGGATCTCTTCACATTACTTGACTAACCATCTTGAACAGGTGTAATATGTGCCTTGGTGCTTTATATGGTTTCTTCAAATTACACTAATACAATCCATACCAAGTACTAATACACACCCGTTTCGATTGTATAAACGAGTCTGTGTAACAAAAAGTATTTCAAAATACACAATATAGTAGATAAGTGGTAATTTGCATCAGCTTACGTGCACCTCAATTATTCCACCAAGTACCTGCTACCTCCCACCAACACATGTACCAGATAGCTTTGCCCATCAAAGCTTTATACAAATGAGAAAATTCCTTCCACTAGTGTTTTTTGTCTCTATTGAAATTTGAATCTTGGTGTCTAAGGTCACCCACTTAATTGTATACTTAGAGGTGAGGAAGAAGATATCTTATTTTCCATGCCCTTCTAACAAGCAATCAGATGAGAAAGAACAAGAGATGAGAAAAGAAGTGAAGAGTGCATAGAAAACTGCAGCTTGGCGTTGGTGATCAGATGATAGTTATGAGTTAGCACTTCACCTTTTATGACACTTGAGCTCTTATTTCCGACAAATACAATGGACATGCAATTGCTAAGACAACTCAGATTTGATGGAAATGAGGTCCATGGCCCCAAAAGATTGTTACAGAGACAACTCAGACTTGACGGGAATGAGGTCCATGGCCCAAAAGGTCGATTATAAAGTAAAGGTCGGTTATAAAGACAACTTCAACAAAATAGTTCAACCATACTACTGAGGAAATCCAGTTACGAAATAGGAAGTGTTTGGGATGTTTGAATTGATACATGCACGGATAAGACTGACACCACAAAAGCAATAAATTTATTTCACACTTTTCTGCAGGAGTACACTTTATTTTCGATTAAATGCACTAGGAGATGTGAAATATTAGAACTTAAATTTCAATCCAATAATTCGGAAACCTTAGAAAACATATCGAAGCATGTGAATAACAACTTGAAGATCCCAGATTCGACTCCAATCTATAACACACAATTGATGAACAAAATCACCCTCAGAACTTGTAATTTTGAGCTGGACAGCCTGCTCATGGATTAGACCACACAAGCCGTCCTGAACACCATAAACATAGCAAACAGAAAAAATCTCCCTTAGATACTAACAAAAGATTCAATCTTTTTAGACAAAATCCAGTAAGCTTCCTTGCAATTTCTACTAATAAGCCCCAAATTCCAAACGCAAACTCACCACATTTGGGTTTTTCCTCAACCATACCCTAAACCCTATTCGTAACACTATACAAAAATCCAAAATCCCCCAGTAAAATCAAAAACATTTCTACGCAACTACCCTATAGGATGCTGGATGTAGCATAAGTTACCAGAATCAACAGTATAAAAAGCAAAAAAAAAAAAAAAGTAGACTAATGGGTCGAACCTGATGGTCGCAATTACGGCAAGCATAAAGTAGGATCTTCTGCTCCTTATCTTCCTTTGGATACAAAATGTTGTTACTGCAATCAAAATTCATGAAGAAATTGGTCACCATTTTGTTGAAATTAACACTTAAAATTTAATATTAGAAGAAATCAGAACAATATAAACTAACCATTCTCGGCAAAATTTCATAGTACTCATTTTCGCAAATTTTTTCTTTGAACTTCGAAGCTTTTACAGAGAAAATTGAGCGATTTGTTCTAAGCTTTTGCTATGGAGTTGTTGAAAGCTTTTGGGGTTTTAATGGAGGTTTAAGGAACTTATTCTTTACTTTCATTTAATTATAAAGGAACCCACAAACTATGAAAAATTATACAAAGGTCCCAATTTTTTTTATTTTTTTTTAATATTTTTATAAAAACTTTGATTAAAAAGAAATTGGGTTAAATTTGAACTAATTGATATCAAAATCTAATCTTTCCACATTTCCACATTAATTTAATATCATTATGATGAGCACTTGTAATTAAAACACACATTATGATATTAAATTTATTCTTTTTTATAATCATATATATGACTAGAAATAGAATATTTCATAATATTAAGTCTATCAAAATCATGAAAAAATTAATTACAATAAGTTATGTATATAAAATTTCATAGGAGAAGACCAAAACATATTCAAAATCATCATCATTGCAAGTTTCATCACTATTCAGTTTAGCACACTATTAATATCTTTAAAATTGAAGTTACTCTTAAACGTTTACATTTTATAGTATATACGTAAAGTTTGAGATTACCAAGTTAAATTTCAAATACACGCATGAAATTTGCAATTGGTTAGCCAAATTTTGAAGAGAATATAATATCCTTTATATTTATTTTTAGTTTGTTTAAAAAATAATAGCCCGTTCTCTATGGACAATACTTTAATTTTAATTTTTCACGTTATATATTTAAAATCACAAAATTAAAGAATATTTTAGTAAATTTGACGTAACTGTAATTAGAGTTGGAAAAATAGGATAATTTTCCAATTTCCATCGAATTGTTAGGATTGGGCTTTTGTCATTTAAAAGCCCAAAGGCCCAATCAGAGACAAGACCAATTAAGGCCTTTCATTTTAACTCGGGCCTTATATAAACCTAATTTATAAAACCCTAATTTCATTCTTCATCATCACCACTGAAAACCCTAACGCCGGCGGCAGGTATTTCAATTTCTCTCTTTCCCCTTTATCGTGCATTTGTCAAACTGCAAAATTATTGCGATTTGTGTGCTAAATTCTGTTGATTTTTGCTTCGCTCTGCAGTTTGATTGTGAGATCGAAGATCAAAAATGGCCAAGTCGAAGAATCATACCGCACACAATCAGTCTTACAAGGCTCACAGGAATGGAATCAAGAAGCCAAAGAGTCACCGTCACAGCTCCACCAAAGGGGTATGTTGAAAAAAACGTACTTTTGTATTTACCGATGTTTACTTATTATGATATTCTTGCCGTTCATATCAGTTTGTTTTACAGCTTTAGCTCTAGGTTATCAATGGGTTAATAGAGAAAATGAGTTTATTATTGTTCTGTTTAGTTACATTTAGCGCCTGTTAGGCTGTAGATTTAGAAGTTGAATCTTAATAAGTGAAAAATTGAGCTGATAATGTGTTGATTTTGGATTTTGAAGTTATGCTTAATCATGCATTTTACTTGGAAAAAAGTTTGAACCTTCTGAGTGGAAGCCCCAAACAGCATATACTTGTTGAAAATATTTGAAAATCAGCTCAAATTTCATGGCCAAGCGATGATAAGTTTTCAAAATCTGTTGTCAAAGGCATGGTTAGATGCTGGAAAACTATAGCCTAGTGCTATAAGGTGCTAGTATTCTTAAAAAAAAATAGTGAAAACACAGGTTAAGATGTTGTAGTTTCATGTAGTTTGAATTTCGGTAAGCATGAATGCCAAACATGTTGGGACTTGTGATGTATGAACGAGTAAGCTCGTTTCTTTTCGTATTCTAAGTTATTATATGTGTAAATGCAGATGGATCCCAAATTCTTGAGGAACCAGAGGTATGCTAGGAAGCACAACAAGAAGAACGGTGAAACTGCCGCAGAAGAATAGACTAAGCTTAGAGCAATAGGGGCTTTCTGGATTTCTGTTTATTGCTGTTACTGTTATCCAACTTTTGGGTTTTCAATTTTGTTTGTTATGGGAATATAGTTGCTACTTATGTGAACTAGTATTTCATGATTTCGTTGAGTATGGAAACCAATTTTACCATTTACTCGTTCGCTCTTTTGCAGTTTATTTTATTACTGTTACTTATCAATCCTTGTCCTGTGTTCCTGTTTCGTCTGTTTATCTTTATTTGGACGTGTTTTGCCTAGTTATACCCAGTGTGATGGAGTTTGTGATTGTTTTTGGAGTCTGTGAGACACCAGGTGTGCTTGTGGCTGGTGATGTTGTGAATGAATAAAGAGTTCCTGCTGCAGGCTGTTGCCTGTGTAATATCTGAATCCTCATGTGGGATTGTGTATCCCTATTGAACAACTACTTCAACAGCTACCATCCTTTGAAGGATGGTATTGCGTAGAAATCATGTGGGTTGAGCTCCGCGGGTGATATTCACAACACAAGCAAAGTAATGGAAGGTAGTAATACTTTTATCGACTTGCTTGGAATTGGACAAGACAAGAAGCAATGGGCAATAGGATTGGTTTTCCGGCCTACTAAGAAAGAAAAAAATGGATTCCCCTGTTTGGATTGGTTGGACAAACAACCTCCAAACTCAGTTCTTTACGTATCTCATGATATATTGACTTCATTTTTTGATAAACAAATTAAAGAGCTCGCGATGGGTTTAGAGCTTAGCAAACAAAAGTTCATATGGTTGTTGAACGATCTTGATAATACTGATATCTATCTCGGGGCAAACCTCAATAGAGAATTTGAGTTTCATGTAGGGTTTGAGGAAAGACTAAACGGGGTCGGGTTACTAGTTAGAGATTGGGCACCACAAACAGAAATCTTGGCTCATTCATTTATTGGCAGGTTCTTAAGTGTGCGTGATTGGACTTCTTGTGTAGAGACCATTACCATAGTAGTCCCAATAATTGCTTGACCCACACACTCTGACCACCAAAACAATGGTTTTTTGTTAAAAGAAATGTTGAAAATAGGCCTGGTTATAACGGAAGGGGGTGCTTCTCGAATGGAGTTGGATTATTTTATCGCGCATATCACTAGATAGAATTTTCTATGCTTTTTTAAAATGCTCTTTCAATATTTCTTTCAACCCTGTTTGAATTCTCTGTTGTTAGTTCAAACTAGTTCTTAATAAATGAATGATCTTTGAAATGCTTTACTATCTAAATTTAGTGTTAGTAACATCCAATATTATTGAATTCGACAGAACTCGTATATATTAGTGTTTATATATCATTGGAGGCAAATGGCATTTGTAGTACAGTGTGAATATGTGCAGACTCGAAGCTATCTTAAGTTCTCTGAGCCTTTTATTAGTACTGCTATCTGATGAGGTGTATTTGTACTTGACTCCATTTTGCGCCTTATTTTCATTCACATAGTAAGACCAAGTATATCATTGGATGTGCAATAGAAATGAAACAAACTTGCTACTAGAACACGCAAAACACGTCTATAGATTTGAAAAGAACAAGGGCATATAGAAACAGAACTTGTTTTAACATTACTAAATGGAGCTTTGACACCAGGTAGAGCAAGAATAGATGCTGGAATTCCCCAGAATGAGTCACCACATATTAGACCAGAAGGCACTGCAGGTCCAAAATCTTTAGCCTTCTGCTTGTTATACATTTGAAAATCCAGAAGACTAGAGGGGTTATGATACAACCCATGGCAGTTCCATTTAGGGGATTAATTCAAAATTCATAGAAATAGGCACACAGAGTAATCGAAAGGGGTTCGACATCTACTATATATACATAAATATTATTTTAACCATGTATAAATAATATAATTTTCCGTCAAAGAAGCTTCGTCTAAAATGGCTCCGCCCCTGGACTAAACATATATATTTGTACTTCTCTCCATTTGCACTTTTTTTCATTCACATGAGATATTTCATAAATCACAGAAATATAATTAAAAATACAGTTTCCTTAATTTGACATAGTAAAATTATACAGCACGATTGACTTTATAAATGACATAAAATAACATTTTTTGAAAAAACAATAGAAGTGAATGGATAAAAACACTCTATGTAAGGCTAAGAATATTATATCCATATGAAGTAGGGTAAAAAGCAGCAAATCATGCTTTATCAATCAATTAAATTTACAAACTTCTCTATTTATAGATCCTCTACTTATAATAATATATTAGACACCAAATTTGATATAATTTCATTAATATAAAAAAAAAAAAAAATTTAAGATGTCAAGTGCTCAATTCAATGCTGGTGAATCCCATGCCCAAGCTGAGGTAAAACAAAATTTTACTCTTTTTTTTTATATATATATAATTGGAAAAAAATCATCACAATAAATAAATACCTTTTTACACTTTGAATTTCAAATTTCTTGTTTACAACAACGATTGAACTTGTGATGTGCGTCTAACTGATAAATCACACAACATGCTTTTATCACTAAATCGAATCGACAATGTAACATGTGGATTCCAAATTTTGATCCCGAATATTGTTGTATATTTATTTAAATTATTATAATACAGATTATTATAAATTCTGAATTCGCCTCTACGTTAATTTACGATATTAGGCCAACACTGAGCAATGGGTAGATTCAGCCAAAAATGTGGCTAATTCTGCAGTTAACAAGGCTGAAAATGCTACCCAAAGAGCAAGTGAGTCAGCTCAACAAAATAATGACAAAAATGCTGGATTTCTTCAGCAGGTAATATATTTTATGTAAATATAAAAAAAAATCAAATAAAAAATAACTTATTAGATATATAATCGACAATTTTACCATAACATGTACATCTTGCTATATATTTTTACTATCAGGTTACCTAAAACATAACTACAAACAATAGTCGATAGAAATTCGATTTATTATAATATGAAAAAATAAGAGCAAAATCCTAACGGTTAGTGTATATAAATTAAAGAGAAAAAGGATATATATATACTCGAACTATCGTAAATGGTATGCAGATACCTTCCGTCACACTTTAGGGACATTGATGCCTCTGTCGTCTAAAAACTATAGCACATATACCCTTTATACTAACGGAAATACACGTGTCATAATCTTATCCACCGACCCGACATTGGATCGATAGATAAGATTGCGCCACGTGTCCCTATTTAGTCTTCTGTTAGAGTGAAGGGCATATACACTCTGATTTTTGGACGGCAGGGGTACCAATATCCCAAAAGTATGACGAGGGTATCTGCATCCCATTTATGATATTCGGAGGTATATCTGTCCTTTTTCCTAAAATAAATTCATTTTCATCGGTGCTACGAGAAAAAATTAAATTTATTTTCAATTATTTAATCTCATAATATATATATATTTTTTTGAATCAGAAAGGAGAGCAAATGATACATATGGCTCAAGGTGCAATTGATGGTGTGAAGAATACTCTTGGAATGGGATCAGAGAAGAAATAAATTATAAAAAGGAATTAAACACAAGTTTTAATTGCCTTTTAATATACAGATTCATAATATTATAAAAGTTTCCTGTGCCTATATTAGACACAAGTGATAATAATAATAAATTAATAATAGTAGCTTTAGATCTAATTTTTTTTTTGTTTTAAGATCTCTCACAAATAGCATATTTTATGTAATAAAAGATGTTATGAGAAAGTTTATTTGTTTTAGAATTTCATCTTTTTTCCTCTCTATTGATCATTACTTAACATTTGAAAACTTATTTCAATATATATTTTTACGGTGCATATAAATACGAGTATATTTTGATTTTTAACATAGAGGTGTTTCAAAAATACAATAGAAGGTATCACACGAATCTCCATACAACTAAGTAGGTTTGAGTTTGAAAAATAATAAGAAATGAAAATCACTACGATTTTCATTTCTTATTATTTCTCTCTCTCATAAAGTCGATCTTTTCCAAAGTAAAATTTTCAAATTAATTTTTGATAGTATAATCATATGAGTGATATTAAATATATACCTCATATAAATAAAACATTAAATTAATTTCGTTAAAACTTAACATCGTAACATTAATCTCTTTTATGGATATTAACACTCATAAAAGGGCAAGAAAAATTGCTAAAAGAATAAAGAACATTTAGAAAAATATATATTATTATTATTCTTATTTCTAACTCCAATCATGCATTTTCTTTACATCATCAAGGCTAGGACCCATATAAAAGCCATCACCTTGTACTTTCCAATAACAACCTATTACATTCACATTCCATGAGCAATAAACATCTAAGTGATGATTATAAACATCAAACTTGTTTTGTTTGTTACCCCACCAAAAATGACAAAAGAAAAGGGTACGTGCAAACGGCCAAGATCGAGGGACAAACTGAAAATGAAAATCATCGCCTACTTTAGGATGATGAAATCCAAGATCATTGTCTTTCGATGCACAGTGAAATGTTAAGGGTATATCGTTGTTTGGAAGAGCATCAACGATATGAACCTCAGTATAATATTCGGGCTTCATAGCTAGATCCCCTTGATGAGCATTGGTTAAATACAAGAAAAATATCAGTAAAATGAAAAGGATTTTAGTCATGATAGATATAATTAGAACTTATAATTGTTGATTTGTTGCAAATGTAGCAATTTCTCTTCTTTAGCTAGTTTTTATATTAGCTCAATTGTTAAAAAATTAGGTGACTTTAGGGACTAATTTATTAAATGGTTGTTGACTTTTTAAAGTAATATTAATTCATTTTTGCTTATTTGTTTGTTTTGTTGACTACGAGTCTGTATGTACTGAATTGTTTTGTCTTTAATGTGCTCCCCCTTTATTTCTATACATAATTATTCTTTGATGAAATTTTCAATTACTTTTATTTATACTCTTCAAGATTTGGAAAATTAAGAGAAACAATATTTATTCATATGGATATATATATATATATATATTAATATACTAATACAAATTTTTTCTAATTACTACTAACTCCAATCATGTAATTTCTTTAATTGACCTTGGTTAGGACCCATATAAAAGCCATCTTCTTGTACTCCCCAAATACAATATTCAACAGTTTTTCCATCATGTGAGCAATTAGAATTTAGGTCATCATTGTAAACATCAAACTTAGCTTCTTTTTGACCCCACCAAAAATGACAGAAGAAAAGGGTATGCGCGAACCAAACTCTAGGTACGAAATGAAAATGAAAATCGTCGCCCACTTTAGGAGAATGATATCCAAGATCATTGTCTTTTGATGCACAATGAAACGATAAGGGTATATCGTTATTTGGAAGAGCGTCAATAATATGAACCTCTATAGTAACATTGGCGTTCTCATGAGCATTGGTTATATACAAGGAAATTAGAAATAAAATGAAAAGGTTTTTGGTCATAATAGATATATAATTAGAACTTATAATTGTTGATTTGTTTCAATTGTAGCAAATTCTCTTCTTTAGCTAGTTCTTATATAGCTCAATTGTAAAAATTAGGTGAATTGGAAATGATAAATTTGGTTAAATAGCTTTTTGACATTTAAACATTGAGATAAGACCATAGTATAATGCTTTTTTTGAAAGAATTAAATTCAGAGTTGACTTATATTTACTTGGAGTATACACTCTTTCTCTCAGAAAGTATTTGATTTTGAATTTTAAGTCAATACTCACTTAAATATAAAATTTTTACTTATAAAGTCACTCAACCTATTTAATTAATTATTTAAATTAAAATTTGGTGATAGAAATTTTTTCATTTAAAAACAAAAATTTTTAAAAATAAAAAATATTCATTTAGACTATTTAATGACCCACCCATTTGATTTAAATGAATATCTTTTTTATTTTTTAAATATAAATAAAAATGTGTATCAACAAATTTTAATTAACAAATTCATTAAATAGGGTGAATGACTTTGTAAGTAAAAAACCCTCATAGTTAAGTGATTTTTGAGGTAAAATTCAAAGTTAAGTGGCCTTTCGAGAAAAAAATATATAGTTGAGTGATTTTTGAGTTAAAATTGAAAGTAAAATGTCTTTCTAAACAAATAATACATAATTGAGTGACTGTCTAAAATATTATCTCTATTTACTTGTATGTATCAATAATTGTCCATATCTTTGAAACATAAAAGTTTGGTCAAATTAGAAGTGTTAATTATTTGTTTAGGCCCTTACAAAAATAAATAAATTATAAGTATCAATCTAATTTCATTGGCCAGTAAAGAAATAGTCAACTAGTATTAAAAAAAATGAACAAGGCTGAATAAAGTTGTCAAAATGACAATATATATATTTATATATATAATAAAAAGCAGCAAAAAATTATAATTTTGGTAATTTGAAGTTGTTCATAAGGTTCATTTTGACACCTTTATTCAGCCTTGTTCATTTTTGAATTTGAATCACTTCAATCGCTTATGTGACATAATAAGTGTAATACACATGAAATTGACACGTGAAAAATATTTTTAGATCCTTTTTTTCGACTGCTTTTTTCTTGTATTTTTTTCAAGATCTGTCACCACCGTCTTTCAGCTTCTTTGCTAGAAAAAATAAAGACAATCACTACAATTTTCATTTTTATCATCTCTCTCTTTCTCATTAAGTCGATATTTTTCTCCCCAAAAAAATAGATGGTTGATTTTTGTCAATGTCAATTTTTCAAATCAATTTTTTTTCAATGGTGTAATCATATGAGTGATATTAAATGTATACCTCATATGAATAAAAACAATAAATTAATTTCGTTCAAAATTTAATATCGTAACACTAATCTCTATTTTGAATATTAACACTCTTAAAAGGGCAAAAAAAATTGCCAAAACAAAAAAAAGGATATAAATAGAAAAAATAAACACTTGGAAAAATTAACCCAAATCACATTCATTTCATATGAATATATATAATCAATATACACTCTCACAAACTCCATACATATATTTTTTTCTTATTATTACTAATTCCAATCATGCATTTTCTTTACTTCATTAAGACTAGGACCCATATAAAAACCATCTTCTTGTACTTTCCAATAACAATAACTAATACTTCTATCATCCCATGAGCAATTAGGACTTAACTCATAAGTATAAACATCAAAGGCTGCATCTTTCTTACCCCACCAAAAATGACAAAAGAAAAGGGTATGTCCAAATAATTTAGGATAAAAATGAAAATGAAAATCGTCGCCTACTTTAGGATGATGATATCCAAGATCATCATCTTTCGATGCACAGTGAAACGATAAGGCTATATCATCGTTTGGAAGAGCATCAACAACATGAACCTCGATACGAGAATCAACTTTCCCATTGGTTATATACAAAAAAATTATCAGTAAAATGAAAAAGTTTTTGGTCATGATGAATATAATTGAAAGTTGTAATTTGTTTGATTTCTTGCAATTGTAGCAAATTCTCTTCTTTAGCTAGTTTTTTTTTATAGACAAATTGTAGATATTATGTGAATTTAATAGGGATTTTTTTTTGTTAAATGGTTTTTGACTTTTTAAGATTAAAACAAGACCTAATATGATGTTTTAAAAGAACAAAGATATTTTTACTTGCATTAATAATTGGTCAAATGAGAAAGCATAAAGTTTAAGAGTGTTAATTAAAGCAAATTACATAAATTTCATTAGTTTAGGACCTGATAAAAAAAAGGTAGAAGTATCATACTAATTTCTTGGTACATGCCCATTGACCAGTAAAAAATGGTCAGCTAGTATTAGATACATGTGAATCACATTAGATACATTCTATACACATGTAACTGGGATACTAGATACATAGAAGAGTGACGAGCGAGATAGGAGTGAGATTTATTATAATCTACTTAGAACAAATTACTCCTAATTTTTATCTTATGTATTCAGAGATTGTAACACCCCAAAAATTTCTAAGCTAAGGTCCAAATTGTTCTTCAATTGTGCATAAGGTCGTATCTAGTTATCCTTAAATTGTTCTTAAATTAAGGTCAATTATTTAGTGTGGTAATGAATTTGCATATGAATTAAGGTCAGAAGAATTTCTTAGCATAAAGTTGAGTTGAAAGTTTTCTTATCGATTAGATTTTGATATAAAATTTTACTTAGGTCAACTTCAAACGATCATATCTCTCAGCACGTAATATATTAGATGGTATGTAACCTAACAAATTAAAGTTTTTTGAGTCATCTTTCCAAAGTTTGCCTCATTTTGAATTTGAATTAAAAATTTATGACCGTTTTACCATATATTACCACAACAGATCTTTCTGAGACACTGAACTACAAAACCATTTACGAGTCATAGTTTAAATCCGTAAAATGAACTTTTAAGCCTAGAAATTTAGTATGAATTCCATAGGTTGAATCTATGGTCTGTAACACGCACATTTAAAATAATAAAACGATTGTTGCTATAATTTTTCGTTCTTGATTATTATTTTCTCGACACGAATTTTATTGTCTACAAACTCTCCAATATTTTTATGACCAATTATTCATTTTTACTTATGGATCAAGCTGAGGATACACATAAAAATCAAGATAATTAATCAAATTAATTCTCGTAAAACAAAACATAACGAATAAAATAAACGAAAACAATACTAACACATGAATCAAAAAGGCAAAAATTATCAATAACTTATAAATCAAAAAGTAATATTATTCAACCAATTCCAATATTACCAATCATACATTTTCTCCATTTGATCAAGTTGAGGACCTACATAAAAACCATCATTTTGTACTTTCCAATAACAAAATCGAGTAGGAAAATCACCAGAACAATGTTTAATAATCAAGATCCTATTAAAAACCTCAAATACTCTTTCTTTATTATCCCACCAAAATCGACAAGAAAAACGTGTGCTTTCAAATATATTCATTCGGAACTTAAAATGAAAATCATCACCTACTTTAGGATAATGAAATCCAAGATCGTCGTCTCCAGATAAACAATGAAACTTTAAGGGTATTTTATCATCTGAAAGAGCATCAATGACATGAACCTCATATTGAAAACCATTATCGTCCACTGTCGCTTGACAGATATTAAAGATATATAAGGTGATGAATAAAATAAAAAAAGTTTTGTTAAAGCTCATTGTAGATTTTTTTTGCAACAATTTTTTTTTTTTTTTTGCTTAGTTTATAAGACCACATATAGAGTGATATGTTTTTGAAGGAATCAAATTAGACATTAAGTCATTTTTATCTGTATTAACAATTAAACTTTTTGTCAAAGTAAAATGAGAAAGCTTAAAATTTGGTCAAAAATTATTAAATTGTTTTGGCTCTTTTCAAAAAAAATTATATAAATTATGTCATTTTAATTTCTTGTTTCATAACTATTGACCAGTTAAAAAATGGTCAATTAATATTAAATAATATATACGTTTTATTTTGGTTGCGATATTACTTTATTACTTTTACTACTCCTTCTATCTACTTCTGTTTATCATGTTATATTTTTCGAAAATCAATTTGATTGATTTTTAGAATTAAATTAGATTATATTAATTTAATATTTTAAACTAAGAATTTAGAATATTAAAAAAATATACAAAGAATACTATAAAAAAAGAATACAATTTTTTGTAAATTATAAAATATTAATTAAAATTTGATCGTTTGACTCTAAAAAAGAAATTATGACAAATAAAAATAGACGGAGGGAGTATATTATAAGTGCAAATGTTGAGGAGTTTAAGTCAGCCAGTCAGTTGACTAGTTTTTACTCCCCATCTTCTTTTATTTATATTTCGTATTTTATTTATTTTTAATTTAATATTTTTATTTTACATATAATGTATTTACAAAAATAAATCAACTTGAAATATTTATAAATTTGGTTAACTTTCAAAATATCACACGTATTCACTACTGATTTGTTAATATGGCAATTTTATTCAAAAGTTTAGTTCTTGGTATTGATCTTGATGGAATTTATCGTTTTATTGAGTTTTAGATTGACTTGTCTCGATGAGATAAGATGAGTTTTATCACGGCTATTTTTAGATCGTAACATTAGTTCTTATAAAGCAAAACATAACAAAAAAATCAAAAGGCAAAAATTATCAATAACTTATAAAACAAAATAATATATAATTCTACAAATTCCGATATTATTATTGCCAATCGTACATTTTCTCTAGTTGATCAAGTTGAGGACCTAAATAAAAACCATCGTTTTGTACTTCCCAATAAAAAAATCAAATAGGAGGGTTATTAAGTTCTTCCGTCGTTGCTTGACTGATATTAAAAATATGTTAAGTGACGAATAAAATAAAAAATATTTTGTTCAAGCTCATTATAGTTTGAGAGTCATTATCAGTTACGGTTATTTTTTACTTAGTTTTAAGACTATATATAGTAGTAATATGTTTTGAAAGATTCAAATTCTACATTAACTCATTTTTACCATGAAACTTTTAGTAAAATTAAAATGAGAAGCTTTTAATCAAAAGTACTAAATTGTTTTTGCTCTTAGAAAAAAAGTAAATAAATTATGTCATATTAATTTCTTGGTACATAACCATTAACCAGTTAAAAAAATGGTCATTTAACATTAAATAATACCTACATTTTATTTTATGATTTTAGGCATGTTAGTATAACTTTGTTCCACTGTACTTTTATCTGACACTAGAAGTGTTTAATGATATTACTTTACTTTTACTATATATTATAACTGTTATGCAATTTATAAACTTTGTTTTATATATTAGGTACTTACAAGATAGTATTAAAAATCTAACTTAAAATATTATAAATTTGATGAACTTTCAAATTTTACTTGTACGGCATAATTGGGGACTGAAAAAAAGTGATCATTTGACATTGCCACATTTTATTTTTTAAAGGTGAATTTTCATATATAACTATTTAAAATAACCTAATTATGCTTCATAGTTGTAGTTTGTTAATGATGATTCGTAGCTACATGTTAGGACAGGAGAGATGTGAGCAAGATTGGGAGAGGAAGAAGAGAGGCGAGCGAGAGATGGCAGAGAGTCGAGGTGGGTGAATTTTATATGTATATCAATTAGATATACTACAAAAAAATTGTGATTTTTTTGAGAATTCGCAGGAAACTTATTTTCCTGCAAATTTTCATACTAATTTTCACGAAAATTTCCGTGTAATTTACAGTTTTCTTGTATTGATAATTGTATACATGTAACTAATATGTATATGTATCAATGTTTGTGTATTTGTATATTTGCATATAATTTGTATATGTATACGATTGAATCGAGTTCATACATTTGTATTTGTAAATTCAGTCTCTCTCTCGCTTTATACAAACACAACTATACATTTGTATTTTTACAGTGTGTGCTCGATTAATCAAGAGAGAGGGAGGGAGAGAGAAACAAACACAAGAGAACTGTACAAGGAGAGATTTGCATTTGTATAATCGTAAGTGTATAGGGTGGAGATATATGTATTTGTATTTGTATATCCAGTCTCTCTCTCACTCCATACAAACACAAACTCAAGTTATATATTTGTATTGTATAATTTGTGTTTGCTTAAAGTGAGAGAGAGTAGCAGAAGAAAATAGAGAGAGAGAGAGAGAGAGAGACTGGATAGGGAGAGGTGAGAGGCAAGAGAGAAATGACCGAAAAAGAGGAGAGTGGCAAGCGAGATTTCAGATAGAGAGAGAGGAAGAGAAGAGAGACGACTTCATAAATTTAAAGTAATTTGGAAGAGCATTAATAATATGAACCTCATATCGAAAATCATTATTGTTCACTAAAACATGATAGATATTAAAGATATATAAAGTGATGAATAAAATGTTAAATGTTTCGATGAAAATCATTGTTATTACAATACCAAACTTTAAGGAGGACATTTTACTCCCTGAATTATTTAATAGCGTGTTTTAAAGGTATATGTGTTCGCATGGACACTTTACTATTTTATGTCCACGTAGACATATATATCTTTAAAATACACTATTAAATAGTTAGAGGTCGAGATAAAAGGTCCCTCCATAAAGTTTGATATCGTAACAGCAATTTCAAACAAAATTCAAATATATTCCAAACTTCTTTTTTTTTTTGAAAAAAAGAAGAAAATCTCTCTTGAAAACTTCTGGATATTAATTACTTTGAAGGGCAAAAAGAAATGCAAAATGAGTAATAAGAACATTTTAGGGGAAAAAAAGACAATATTTATTTCATTTGATAATTCCATACATTAATTAATTATTCCAATCATACATTTTCTTAATTTCTCTTATAGAAGGACCAAAATAAAATCCATCTTGCTTAAATACCCAAATACAAAAACTTGTATCACCCTTTGAGCAATGAGGACTCAACTCTTTAGTATAAACATCTACCGTTGAACGTTTATCGCCCCACCAAAAACGACAAAAGAAAAGAGATCGACCTTCATCACTCGGATGAAAATGAAATTCAAAATCACCACCTACTTTAGGAAAACGTTCTCCCAAATCGTCTTTTGCTGATCCACAATGAATTTTTGCGGGTTTATCGTTATTTGGTAGACCATTAATAATATGAACCTCAACACTTTGATCAGCTAGGACTTGATAAGTGCTAATAATATATGATGAAATTATAAATAAAATGAAAAAACTTTTAGCCATGATGTAATTGAATTTTTATTTTATTTTTTGGGATTGTAAAAAATTCTCTTCTTTAGCTATTTCTTATATATAGCTTAATTGTAATAATTAGGTGGCTTCAAAAGGAAATTTTATTAAATGGATTTTTATGACTTACTAAGATGGAGATAAAGATCATAATGTTTTTAATATAATTAGATATAACATTTATTCATTTTCTTTTTTTACGTTTTTTAGGGGTTGAACTTTTAGTCAAAGTAAGAATGAGAAGCATAAAATTTGGTCAAAAAGTACTAAATTGTTTTGGAATAAATAATATAATTAAGAGAAGTTATTATTAGTACTAACTATATGTAACAAATAATTTAAACACCAATTTTTAAAAAATGAAAAAAAAAACAAAATAAAAGAAGTCCTAATATAATTTATTAACAAAATATATTTTTAATAATATAGTAATTTATAATTGATAAGATAAATCAATTCCTTGATTTTCTCTTAGTTTATTCTTATCTTGATTGTTTTATTATTCAGATTTTTTATATTTTATTACCATAGGTTTCAACATGTAATTTTTTCTCTTAATCCTTTTTTTTTTTTTTTGCTTTTTTGATGTTTTTTTTTTAAAAAAAAATGGTCTTGCTTTTATCTTTTGATCTGATTTTTCTTTTAGAAACTGGAATTTGATTTTTTTGAAATTTCATTTCGTTTTTTTTTTTAAATCTGAAACTTGATTTTTGAGGGGAAAAAATCGTTTCACTTAAATTTTGATCTCATTTTTTTTTGTGTTTTTTTTTATCTAAAATATTTTTTGGGGTGAAACAAATATACTTAATTCTGATTTTTTTTTTATAAATACGTATTTTATTTGGAACCTGTTTTTATTTCGATTTCTTTTAATTATATGAGAAATTAGTATTTTAATTTTATTTTCTTTGCTAGGGCTTTTATACACACATATGTGTTTTCTGTTGTCCAAAATTATATATCTATTTAATTGTATGATTTTGGTATGAATTTTGATTTTGAATTGATTATTGTAAAAAAAACGTTCGTATTGATTATTTTTTGTAGTTTAAAATTTGAAAAATTGAGAACTGTATGAAATAGCATAATTTTAAATTTTAAGGTTTATAAGAAATTTTATTTGTATATCGATTTTATACCTATTATAATATACCGATTTGATTCTATACCGATTCTGTACCAATTTTATATCGATTATATATATCAATAAATTAAAAAATAGCTTGATTTAGTTAATATGAAAATCATAAAATCAGGAGAAAGAGTAAAGAATTGAATATCAAATTTATTGGGGGAAAATTAGAGTAAAAAGAAAAATATTTGGAGAGAGAATGATGGAATTTTATTTTTATTAAAAAAAATTGATTATAATAATTAAAAGAAAGGAAAATATATGTTCATCAATGAGTTCGAAAATTTTAGCTCACTAAATATGGTTAAAGAAAAAAAATCACACTTAAATATGGAATATATAAATTGAAGAGAAAGGAAAATATTTAATTATCATCATAAATAAATAAAACTAAATATAATTTAATTTAATAGTTATGACCTGTAATTAAACCTTTATACTTAGCAATTAATAGTAAAATAATATATTTATAAGATGTACTCTTAAATACATATATCAGGTGATTATATTAATTTCTTGGTACATAACCATTGACCAGTTAAAAAAGAATAGTCAATTAATAATATTAAATGATATCTACATTTTATTTTGGTTATGATATTGAAAAAATATTTGAAGTGATCATTTGACATAGCCACATTTTATTCTTTTTAATAATTAATTTTTTTTGTCATTCAAATATATATATATATATATATATATATATATATATATATATATATATATATAAAACACTTAATAACTGAAAAATGATGAACCAAAACAAATTATTTACTTTTCAATATTTGAATATGTATAATTTATTTGCTTATAAATATAATAAATATACAATTTAATACATAAAAAATTAAACATGTTTTTTTTTTAAAAAAAAAAGAATAAACCTAACAACAGTTAATACATAAGAAATTAAACATGTTTTTTTTTTTAAAAAAAATATAAACCTAACAACATAAAATCACTATTTAATAAGAAAATAAAATATTTATGATCGCTAATGATGATAGGAGCTGGTGTGTAGTTATGGTAGTATTGAGAGTAATGGTTGATGTTCGTCGATAATAATGGTGATGGCGATAGTTAAATGATTTAATTAATTATTTTTGAAAATTTATGTGATATTATTTTACCGCTTCAATATAAATTTCAAGTCATTTCAGCTTTAATTTTTAAAGTTCGATTCTTGTTTTAAGTGAAAGCTAATTACTTCTTTTTTTCAAAAAAAAGTTTGACCAAAGACTTTATTTTATTTATTTGGCTTTTCAAAAAATCTAGTCAAACAGGGTATTAACAACTCAATTAATTGAAAGTTTAATATGTTTATTTAGATCTTATAGAATAACTAAGAGATCAAATATGTTAAAATCATATTGAACTTTTGGTGATAAATAATTTGTGTTTGACATATTTGTTCTCTTAATTATTGATAAATTCTTATTTTACTTCTTATAATATCATATTAATCTTTCAATTAATTAAATAATGAAATTTGATCCATTTGTTTGTAAATTTAACATAATTAATAACAACTTCAATACTTAATTACTTTTTTGATAAGTTAATTTTGATTAAAATTTATGTTAATTTGACAATAATATAATTCTATAACTAGAAAAATTAGAGCACAAATCTACGTCGAGAAAAAGGATTTGCCCCTAATTTTATTAACAATTAATTTCATAAATATCAACATCGTTTACTGAAAAATCTAGGTACATGACATAATTAAATATATAACATATTTCTTACATAAAGAGACCAGTAATAACACATATTATTTTTAATTAATTGAAGATTGAAAATTATAAATTCTGAATCATATAATATAATAATACAAGAATCAAAGAGGAGAAATTTAATAATAATTCTTCAATCCCAATAAATTCAAATATTATTATAGCCAATCATGAATTTTCTCAGTAATATCAGCATTAGCACCCAAATAAAATCCATCTTCTTGTACTTTCCAGTAACAAGTACGGATATCCGTCGTGGGTTGGGGTCTAGCGCAATATTCTTTTAAGTGTCTGTTATAAACATCGAACACATTGTGTTTTTTACCCCACCAAAAATGACTAAAATAGAGATTGGTTTCAAAAAGATTCAACTTAAATCGAAAAGAAAAATCATCCTCCACGTTAAGTAATCGTTTTCCAAAATCATGAGTTTTCGATTTACAGTGTATCCACAAAGGTATGCTATTATCGGGGAGATCGTTAATAATATGAACCTCAAAACGTACGTCGCTGTCAACCTTTGTTGCTTCTGGAGTGATATTAACAATATATAATGTGAGGAGCAAAATGCAAAAGTTTTTTATCAAACTCATTGTTGATTTGTTTTGTAATAATTATTTTTTTATTTTAGCTACATTTTATAGGGATATTAATCATTAATGATTTTGATTAAAATAAAATCTAGATAAAATCAAGTTTGACTAGATTTAGTCTGTTGGTCAACTTTGGTAGTTGAATTAGGTGGTAGTTAGATTGTGCTATAATTTGTTATTAATTAATTTAATTAGAGAAGAAATATATATTTTTTTTCAAAAAATTGACTAAATATGTCACATTTTAAAAATTAAAGTATTTTTGTCTATTAAAAACTTGGTCAAACAGATCATTAGATTTATGATGGCATGTGATGATATCACATTAAGATTTAAGTTCGGATAAAATGAGTATAGGTAATTAAGTATTAGATATATTACATTATATAAATACTATTAAATTTATGAAATTTGAAGGAGTTGAGACTTAACTCTGAGCTTGAATTTAAGAAACATGAGACTTGGCATATTAGTGACACCAATTTTTACGAACTTGGGTATATATTTGGGTCTACGAAAAACATATATACGGGTATGTACGAATTCGTTTACTTATAAATATTGCATAATTAATAGATTGGAAACGGTTTGAAGCTTACTAAAAGGAATGAAAAAAATCTTGAAGATTCCTGACCCGTATTCCACATTCAAGTTATGTTAAGACTTTCTAGACTTCGTTGAGGGACGTTTTCTAATTAAAGATTAAAAATAAATTTAATTATTTAATTATACAAGTCTATATTACACTTACCAGTCAAGTTTCATCAAATAGAGGTAATTAACCATCAAGTAACTTCCAACCACCATATCAAACACATAATCACCAAGAATGAAAGATGTCATGAGATGCAATGCAATGTGAGCTCATGAAATGATATGCCTCATATTCCAAGTACTCTCTCAACTGTATATACATGATACTCCTCGAAAATACATCGAGAGTCCATGACCCATGAGGGACTCGCGAGGTCCATATACCGACACGGACGATCTCAACGTGTCTGTGCGGACAATCTCAACGCAATAACATAAAATAAAATAATCCCCAGCACGAACGATCTCCACATGCCCAACTTATAATCATAACCAATCACTCGCGGACGATCTCCACGTGCCCAAATTATAATCATAAGTCAGTCTCAACACGGACGATCTCTACGTGTTAGACATTTACTCATACTCAATCTCATGTAAATGCATGTGCACAATATGATAACAAACCAAGGGGATGATGCAACATCTCAATAAATCAAATGTCACTATGACATATAATTACCTCAATTATCACAGTTATACAGGTTCTATCAAGAAACCCAGTCACACACAAGAAATCAAGTCACTAAATACATCAACTAATGCTCATATGCTTTGGCATTCTCAAATTACAATCCATCATATTATAGTAATAAACTTTCCCGTTAATCACACTGGTACTCGTACCAATGCCTGTCATACCATTGGTACGATTTTTACCCTTAAACTCAAAACTACCCTTCCCGTTATACTATTGGGTCAAAAGTACCCTTCTTATTAACGGGAGTTGTTAAATGCCACGTGGATGCCACATTGCATGCCAATAGGACCACTGCCACGTAGACTAAATAGAAAGGGTCAAAAATACCCTTAAACTATCTGAAATAGGTCATATTTATCTTTAAACTATATTTTGGCTCGAAACTATCCTTACCGTCAAACTATTGGATCAAAAGTACCCTTCTTATCAATAGAAGTTGTTAAATACCATGTGGATGTCATATTTATAAATAAATAGGGATATGTATGAGTCACTTTCATAACGAGGAATATATGTCAAATCTAAATGATAAAGTCGAGATATATATTAGGCCGTTCTCCCTTAAATATTTAATCTTTGTAGACTCAATCATCTAAAAAAATATCTGCTTATGATAGAGAAAGCTTAAAGTCTAATTTTAATATTACAAAATCAAATAATTAAAATATTGATATGATATATACATGTTACAAACCATTGCCATTTTTCAGTTAGCCATTTGTTGCGTTGAATTTATATTATTATATGCTTATATTATATAAATAAAGGTACCTAAAACATATATTTATTTTTTTATTATGGAAGTTTAAATGTGTTGATTATATATTTTCTCTATTTTATATTATTTGACTTTTTATATCAAAAATATATGTTTCAATTATTTGTCTATTTTAATAACTCGAGAGAGTTGTATTCTGTTTTTTTATACATATTTTTAATATTAAATAAATATTACATAAGGTATTTATCATCAGATTTAAAATTTTAAAATATCATTATTAAAATTATTTTAATAAATTACACGTTTAACTAAAATTATCATAAAAAGCATACAAAATCAACAAGAAGCAAATATTAAGCAAAAAAAAAGATACAATATATAGATAAAAAGACGAAACTTATCAATAACTTTAGGACCCATATAAAAACCCTCTTTTGTTACTTTCCAGTAACAATTTTGTCTTTCGATATAAGAAATAGAACATCGTATACCAAGTGCCTATTAAAAACATCGAACACATTCTGTTTATTATCTCACCAAAAATGACAAAAATAGAGAGTGGTGGAAAAAAAATTCATAGTAAATTCAATTTGAAAATCTTCGCCCACTTTAAATATATGATATCCATAATCTTTATCTCCAGAAGGACAATGATACCATAAAGGTATATTATTATTCGGGATACCATAATATATATATATATATATATATATATATTTAAACTAATATTAATAATTCATTTAATTTTTGTCATTGTAAAATATTTGGTTCATGTGTTGTGTTATTTGACAAATTTTTTTAAATAATGGAGAGCGACAATCTAGAGAGTATTTAATAGAGAGATACGTTCTCAAACTAACAAGTTATAGCTTAGATATGAAAAATAATAATAATTTAAATGTATTTTCGACATTTCATTTTTATTTTTATTAACTGAAGATTAAATATATTGAACTATACATTTCTTTATTTACTTGTACTTATTACATGTTTGGTTCTCGAGAACCAAATTATATGAATATATTCTTACATCTTATTATTAATATAAGAAAAATTACGATTCATAATATTTTTCAATAATTTTAAGATAAGAAATTAATCTAATTTAATTTAACTTTAAAAATTAATTAAATTAACTTAAAATAACACATAACAAATAAAAATAAACAAAAATAATATAACACTAACAACCAAAAAGCAAAATTTATTAATATTTTAAGGACCAAGGATGCATAAATAATACTTCATAATATCGAGGACCAGCAAAAAATCCTTCTTTTTCTACTTTCCAGAAACAATTATGGATCTTATTACCTTCATCATAAGAACAAATATGTAGCATCAAGTTTTTATTAAAAACATCGAATACGTTTTGATTAATACCCCACCAAAAATGACAAAAGTATAGTGTGGACATTAAAGGAAAATTCACTTTAAATTCAAAATGAAAATCTTCGCCCACTTTAAGAATATGATACCCAAAATCTCTATCTCCGGATGCACAATGATACCATAGAGGTGTATCATTATTTGGTAGATCATTAATTATATGAACTTCCCAATGATTAACAAAGCTATCAACGGTTGATGTTGATATATATAAGACGATGAATAAAATGGACAAATATTTTATCGAATTCATGGTAAATTTCTTTGTTAGAATATTTTTCTAGTTTAGCTAGCTTATATATAGAGGCGAATAATAAATAATATTTTGCCTTTATCAAAATCTAGATAAAATCAAGTTAATTTTCTATGTATTATGGTCTACTAAATTAAATGTTAAAAGAAAGTTTCATTAAAATTATTGTTGACTTTTTTTCCTCATCTTTAGTCAATCTAAGTATTGAAAAGAATCCATAAAAGTCATTTTAAATTATTATTTTTTCTTGATCATTCAAATATGAAAAGATTCGATTAATTAGTCACTTTTATATTGTTATTTTTCCTATAGATCATTCAAGTATAGAGAATATTTCATTAATTAGAGTCATTTTAAAATTATCTTTTTATATGATCATTCATGTATTGAGAAGATTTCATCAATTAGAGTCACTTTTAAATTATTAGTTTTCCTTATATGATCATTTAAGTATTAAATAAAATTATCAATATGCGTTGACCCATTTTATCGGGGCTAATCTATACAAACTTTAAAATTTGAGGGGTTAGGTCAGATTAGCCTATTTTTGAAGTGGGCTAGAAAATGATCAGCTCAGTCCATAAGTAAGTGGGCTATGGACTTGCCGGGTCAGTTCTCTTTTCGTAAAAATATATTTTTATAATTTTTAAATAAAATTATAACTTAAAAATAGTATCATAAAAATCGACAAGATAATATTACATGGTGTTAGTGTTGATGTTACTACTTGTTAATCAAATCCACAAATAAAATTATCATTATAATATTTATTAAGTTTGACTTTCAAGTAAAAACATAAATAGCTAAACAAAAATACTAACTTAATTTTTTTTCAATGATTATAATAAACACAAAAATTATGGCAATATTTTATAAGTTACGGCTTATGTAGTGATTCTTAGAAACTTAAGGGAATTTAATTTCACGACAAGTACAAAATACTTTCGTAAATGCATATGTATATATCTAACACAAATAAAAAATATAGAATTAGAGGATTATATAGGGTGTGTAAAAATTAATTTATTTTTTTTAAAAAAAACTCAAGATTATTATATTTTGAAAGCGGGGTGGAGTAGGGTAAGAAAATTTTGTTTTATTATTATTATTATATATATTCACACTTTATTTTTATATTAATACTAATAATTTATTTAATTTTTGTCTCTGTAAAACATTTTGTCCATGTATTGTGTTATTTGACAATTTTTTTAAATAAAGGAAAGCGACTATCAAGAGAGTACAATAAAATAGAGAGATGTGTTCTCAAACTTAGGGTTGATCATGGTTATGGTTAACACCAAACCAAACGCATTCCGAACCAAATCGATTAAAAAAAATTGATATTTGGTTTAGTTTGGTTAGGTTTGGTTTTTAAAATTTGAAAACCGATACTATTTGGTTAGGTTTTGATTTTACTAAAAAACAACCGCAAAAATAACCAAATCGAACCGACAAATTAGATATATAAACTTTATAATTATTTATATATTATTCATAAGTAAATCAAAAATATTTTGTTAAATTTTAAATAACTTAAGCCTTTAACTTTACCATTTTTCTCGAGCCCAACACTTTAGTCCAAATATAACAATCTCAAATCCAAATCCATCAAAATCTATTTTAGTATTTACCTATTGTACTTCACATAAAATAGTCACAATTTCTCTTAAATGAATCACTTTGTTCGTGCAATGATAACTCTAATATTGCTTAATTGTTTGACTAAACTGGCATTAACTGTTCAGTAGATTCTTCATGTACTTAGTGTTTGTGTCAATCAAGATTCGTACGTTCTCAAAAAAATAATTTTCGAACCGAATAAATCAAAAAATCTAAACCAAAACCGAACCAAATCGTCAATAACCAAATCAATGGTTATTTTTTTGGTTTGGTTATAGGAATTTAAAAACTCGATTAGATTAGTTTGATTTTGATCTTAATCAATAATCGATCCAAATCGAACTACAAACACCCCTACTCAAATTAATGAGTTAGAGCCTGTTTGGCGCAGCTTAAAAGCTGGTCAAACTGACTTAAAAGCTGATTTTTGACTTATTTAGCTGTTTGGCAATACTCAAAATAACTTATTTTAAGTTAAAAAAAACTTATTTTAAGCCAAAAGTTACAAGCTGGGGTAGGGATGCTTTTTTTTTTAGCTTATAAGCTGTTTTAAGTTGACCACATTTTTTTCTTTTTGCCCTTAATATTTTTATACAATCTCCAAATTACCCACATAACCCTAACATCTCTTTCTTCTATTTTCCCCTTTTCACGTTTGGCATAGCAACTTCAGCACTTTTATCCAAACACATAACTGCTTATTTTAAAAATAAGTTTCAGCACTTTCAAAAATACTTTTCTAAAACTGCTTTTATTAAGCCCATCCAAACGGGCCCTTAAACATTTAGGTATGAAACAAAAAAATAATTTAAGTGTGTTTTTAACTTTCAACTTTCATTTTTATTAATCGAAGATTAAACATGTTGAACCATACATTTCTTTATTTACTTATACTTATTACATGTTGGTTCTCGAGAACCAAATTATATGAATATACTCTTACATCTTATTATATAAGAAGAATTACGATTCATAATATTTTCGAATAATTTTTAAACATCTAATTTCAAAATAACAAATTAACTTAATTTAATTTAACTTCAAAAATTAATTAAATTAATTAAATTAAAATAAAACAATAATAAATAAAAATAAACAAAAAAGAATATAACACAACAACCAAAAAGCAAAATTTGTTAATAATTTAAGGACCAAAATTAATATTATTCCATATTATTCAAAACCAAAGATGCATAAATTTTACTTTATCACGTACATAAGAACAAATATGCTTCATCAAGCCTTTACTAAAAACATCGAATGAATTTTCTTTTTTACCCCACCAAAAATGACAAAAGAATAGTGTGGTTTTCCACGGATAATTCACTTTAAAGTCGAAATGAAAATCTTGGTCCACTCTGCGTATATCATATCCAAAATCGTGATCTCCGGATGCACAATGATACCACAGAGGTATATCATCATTTGGTAGAGTATTAACTATATGAACTTCCCAATGATTGACAAAGCTATCAACAGTCGATGTTGATATATATAAGATGATGAATAAAATGGACAAATATTTTATTGAATTCATTGTAAAATTTGTTTGTTACAATATTTTTTCTAGTTTAGCTAGCTTATGTATAGAGGTGAATAATATAAATAATATTTTGTCTTTATTAAAATTTAGATATGATCAAGTTAATTTCTTATATATTATGGTATACTAAATGATGAATTAAAGAATATTTCATTAAAATTATTGTTGACTTTTTTCTTTTTTTGGACCATTTTTTTTACTTTCATCTTTATATGGTCATTCAAGTATTAAAAAGAATTCATAAAAGTCATAAATTATTATTTTTTCTTGGTCATTCAACTATCGAAAAGATTTTATCAATTAGTAACTTTTAAATTTTTATTTTTCTTATAAATTTTTATTTTTCTTATAAATCACCGTTCAAGTATTGAGTAGAGCTATTAATATTGACTGACCCATTCCATTCCGGTTAATTTATACAGCCTTTGAAATTTCAGGGGCCAGGATAGGTTAGCCCATTTTTGGCGTGGGCTAGAAAATGATCGGCATAGCCCACAAGTATGTGGGCTACGGTCTTGCCGGATCAGCTTTTTATAAAAAGAATAAGCCCATTTTGATTTGGGCTAGAAAATTATCGACTCAGCCCACAAGTATATGGGTTACGGGCTTGCCGGGCCATCCTCTTTTCGAATTTTTTTTTTTAAATAACTTTTAAATAAAATTGTAATTTTAAAAATAGTATCATAAATTTCGACAAGATAATATCACATGGTGTTAGTGTTGATGTTACTACTTGTTAATCAAATCCACAAATAAAATTATCTTTATAATATTTATGTAACGACTCATTTAATTGTTTTGAGTACTAGAGATTTTTATTTGATAAAATATTTTTCGATAGATTCTAAATGGGTGTTTTGGACTATTTTTAATTATAATTATGAAATTAGTTAGGGTACTTTTAATAATTTATTTTATTGGTGGTTAAAGAAATAACATTAAAATTAAGAATAGTGGCTGCCTTAATTTTTTTATCGCTTTTATAATTAGGCACATCTAATAATTAATGTTTACAAGTTATATGTTATGCAAAATTGCATAAAGTTGCAGGGAAGTAACGTTCTGCCCGTGGTAATCTAATTCCAATAGTTCGTTAAAATTGAGTTTTAATATATTGGGATAGGTTATTAAATATTAGGTGTATTGTATTATTTAAATGCCATCAAAGTTATGCTAACGGGAGGAGTTAAGACTTACCTTAGGTTTGAACTTTAGGAAATTGATTATAAAATTAGGTGAGTTTTTGGGTTTAGGCTAGACATAAAATAATATGAGTGTTTATAAACTCGTCAACCTAAAAATTATGCATGTATTCTTGATAGATTGAAAAGGTTCAGAAGCATTGAGGAAAGGAAAAGCATTGGAGAAGTTGATTGTTTGACTTCGGTCCTTCGGTGGAGGTAGGTTATGCTTTATGCTATTTGATAGTAAACTCTTAATAACGATTGATATGCATTGAATGACATTGTGAAGTTTTCTATGTAATTGATTGTGTGGCTTGGATGTGTGTTTTGTGATTGGTCTGAAATCCTTAGACCGTGGAATTTATATTCTTGAACCCTTTTTGTCGAAGTGATGCCTTGAATAAAGAATGCTTGGTGAAATATTATCAATGAATTGAAAGTGGCGATAATAATGATAAATTAATAGTATAATTGGATTGGAGTGTCACGTTCTGACGCGGTATAATTAGATCGGAGTATCACTTTCCGGCATGATATTCTTGGATCGGAGTGTCACGTTCCGACACTATATTCTTGGATCGGAGTGTTACGTTTTGACACTGTATAATTGGATCGGAGTGTCACGTTCCGACACGATAATATTAAAGGAATAACATGTTGAATTAATGGAATGTACTCAATCTCAAAGAACTCAATTTCCCAAATGGTTTGGTTGGAGGCATGAGTCCTCATGGATGATCTTGATATTGCTGACTTATTACATACTTACTTTAGTGTTGTTGACACTTGTTCATGTTTTTTTTTTGTTTCTTATCACCAGTTAAGTGATATAGTTGAGTTCATAATATTATTCATTGTATGTTAGTTTCTATTTTGGGTTGGCCGATGATACCTACTCAGTACATGTTGCCCCGTACCTAGCGCTACTTGTGTTGTTCTTTGTTTTCCTTTTATGGAGTGCAGCGAGTGTACCAACGACTTTGACTTGCCCTCAACTCTAGTCAATCTCCAGCATATCAGGTTACAGGGTGAGCTATTCATTTAAGATTGTATTGGATTCTCTTGGTCATGGCATGGTGTCCTTAGTTTTCGGACATAAACTATTGTATTCATTTATTTTGGTGTCTTTTTTGATACTCTCAGATCTAGTAACTGAAGATTAGATGTCCTTGTTGTGATGAATTTCAGGTTTTGGGAAAAGATATTTAGTAAGATTTTGAGCTTCCGCATTATGCTTGTATTTTATAATTTGGGGTTAAATTTGTTGGTTCACCCACCTCGGAGGTTAAGTGTGGGTGTCACTCACGACTCAGTTTGGGTCGTGACAATTTATTAAGTTTGATTTCAAGTAAAAACATAAATAGCTAAATAAAAATACCAACATAATTGTTTTTCAATGATTATAATAAACACAAAAATTATGACAATATTTCATAGACTAAGCCTATGTATCTATAAACATAATTTATATTTAAATTTTAATATTTCAAACTTTAAACTAATTTTGAGTTTAGACTCTTGTTATTTTTAATATTTTATTTTATTTTTCAACTAATTTTTATTTGTTCTACGGACAGACCCCATACATATTTCTCAAACCCCACAAATTGACAAGCTTATTTAGGTCGGATTAAATTTTTTTTTTCTTAAATAGACTTCAAAAATTATAGCACAATTCTATCAAATCATGAGTTAGGCCAGATCGATCCAATGGATCTAGCTAATATTGAGAAGATTTTTCATTGACAAGAGCCAATTTTGAATTATTATTTTTCCTTATGTTATCATTCTAAGTAACGAAAAGATCTCACTAAATTAATTTTATTTTTTTCTTACCTATGTAGACATCCAATAATGAAAGTCACACTAAAATCAGATTTATGTTTAACAAAAAATATTTGTTTGACATATTTTATTTAACATATCATTTTATGTATGTTAATTTTTTTTTTTTAATGTCAGGATAAGACCTAGTTTAACTTTAGATACACTAAATACAAAATATTAACCAAAGATGTCGATTGGAAAAAATATTGACAACCCACTTATAACTCCTGACATGATACAAATTCAAATTTTTAAGTACTTTTAATTTTTAATTAATATTAACAGTTTATTTAATTTTCGTCAAAGTTGAAATATCTTGTCCATGTAAAATATCAAATAATTTTTTTAAAAAAAAATAAAAGAGAGAATTTAGTGCACACACCATCAAGAGAAATGCATTTTTAAACTAATAAGTGATAGTTTAAATGTGTTATTTTACATTCACTCAAATTTTTATTAATTGAGATTATACATGTCGAAATCAAATTTTTGCTTCTTAAAATTCAAAATTATATGAACTCCGACCAACATTTTAAGATACATTTCCACATATTACATCTTATTAATATGAAAAAATTTTGCAAACTTAAATAATTTTCAAACATCTAATTTCAATATAAGAAATTAACCTAATTTATATACTTTAAAAAGTTAACTCTCTTGATAAATAAAATTGAAAAAAAAATATAACACAACCAATTAAAAAGCAAATTTTATTAATAATTTAGGGACCAATAAAATATTACTCATTCCAATAATGCATATATGATAGTTGATCAAGTTGAGGACCAGCAAGAAAACCATCTTTTTGTACTTTCCAATAACAAGTATGGATTTCATTAGGTGAGCTAGAACAAATATGAAATAACTTATGGTTAAAAACATCGAATACATTTTGATTTTTACCCCACCAAAAATGACAGAAGTAGAGAGTGCTTAGTATATGATTCACGGAAAATTTAAAATGAAAATCTTCGCCCACTTTAAGAATATGATATCCAAAATCTTTGTCTCCAGATGCACAATGATACCATAAAGGTATATCATTATTTGGTAGAGCATTAATAATATGAAGTTCATAACGATTAAGAAAGCTATCGACCGTCGATGATGATATATATAGAGTGATGAGTAAAATGGACAAGTTTTTTATCAAAAACATTGTTGATTTCTTTGTTACAATTTTTTTTTTTACTTTGACTAGCTTATATAAGGATGAATAATTAAATAACATTTTGTATTTATTAAAATCTAGATAAAATCAAGTTAATTCCATGCGGTCATTTAATCAAATATTAAGAAAATTTCATTAAGTTATTGTTGACTTTTTTTTAAGGAAAAATAACTTAAATACACAACTATAAGTTTTATATTCTCTAATTTTCCCTTCTTTTTTTAAATATTACATAATTCCCTTTTTTTTTAATTTTAGTAGAAGTGTATAGATACATAACATTCTCTCTCCTATAATACACAATTACCCAATATAATGCCTATTTTTTCTCCATTAAAACACTCAATCTTCTAAATCAGTTTTTGGATTTTGAATTATTAATTTTAATTAAAACACCCAATTTTGAAATTTTGAATTTCAAAATTCAAAAAATTTGAAATTTCAAAAATTTGGACAATTTCTCTTTCTTCCTTCATCACGTTTCCAGTTCTTCTTTCTCCATCATCGTCTTTCTTCTTCTTAAACCAGCATCTTTTATTAGTTTCTTCTTATTCTTCTTAATCCATCATCGTCTTTCTTTTTCTTAACCCAGCATCTTTTATTGGTTTCTTCTTTTTCTTCTTAATCCATCATCAGTTCTTCTTTTCTTCCCTTTTTTGTTTTGGTTAATTGTTCTATTACATCATAGTAATGGATTCGTTAATTAATAGAAGGATATATGATTCCGACGATGAAAATTGGAAAGAAAATAGAAAAAAGTCTTTGCATGATCCTATGAATCTTCAGAAGGATTCAAACAAAGACTCTAGCGAAACATCAAAATCAAAGGTTGTCAAAATACAACAAAAAAANGATATAATCTTTGATTTTCAAAATTTGAAATTAATATCCAATTACGTGCTGATTTAATGCTGATTAATGATCTGTTACCGTAAATTGAGCTGTTTTAGTTAACAAGATTAAATGTACCGTTTTTCTCCATTTTTTTCTTAACAGTTTAAAATTACCATGTATCATTTACCATGTATCACTAGAGTCTAAAGTATCACGGCACAACAATTTTAAGGGATTTTTAGTAAATACTAAATTTGTCGGGACAGAGTGTAATTATTGAATTACACTATGGGATTCCTTAAATTTTTACTTTTTTTAATTATATAATCATTCAAATTATGTTTCTGTGTTATCAAAATCAGAAATTAGTGATTTTAATAAATTGTTCAGAAATACGAAGTAACTGAAATTTATAGAATTAGTAAGAGAGATGAACAGAAATTTAATTCACAAAAAGTAAAATCTGTAAAAACGTATCATAATCTGGAAAAATCTTTTTAAATCGGAAGAAAAAAAGATCAAGTCCACTGAACTCACAGTGTCCCCTTAAGGAAATTATTCCCCTCTAGTATCCGAGGTTTGATTTGGAATATAACCTCCCAGAGTAAAATGATCTTAATCAGCAGAGTGCAGATACCAAAAACTCTACTGTCAGCGAACCAATCCACAGCAGGAAAGTACACGAAGAAAAATGTGTACAGAAGAAGAAGAAGAAGATCAGGAAGTTCGTTGGGAAATATTCTGAAGAATGAGTGGTACTTATAGGCAAGAAGAATATGTTGTGAAATATTGCAACCCTTTCAGAATTCACACGACCATTAATGAAAGTTTGCAACCTTTCAAATGGTACTGACTGTTCCTGAAAGTTGCAACCTTTCAGAACAGTCATGGCGGAAAATTTAAATAAAACGGAAAAGTTCAAATAAAACGGATCGCGCGCAGATCCGAGTTTGGTCGAGTTAGTCAACTAAAAAGGTGAAACATTTCTGTTAATTTCCAACTTCTGTTATTAACTAATTATTTGAAAACATTTTGGCCATTTAATTAATTAATTAATTAAATAATTAAAACAAATTTTGTCCAAAAAATAATCTCTCAATCATTTGACGTAGCCGTAGCCGTAGCAAGCGACGACGACGGCGCGAGGGGGATCCCTCTTTCCAACCCTTTTAACAATTAATAGGAGTGTTTCTGTATTTAAACTCTCCTATTTTTCTTTCCATCACCGATGAGGGACAAATGCTTTTTCATTAAAGCACAAGAGGACTTTTCAAGTTGCCAACTCTTCAAGTTCTTAGCTTTTCAAATTCCTCTCCTTCCTTCTATTTCCCATCAATTCTTACTACATACCCAACAAAATAGTGGTGAGGGAATTGAGTTACTAATGAGATTTGAACGCTCGAGCATTAATTTATTTAAAGTGTCTGAAGTTCTTTAAATACATTCAAAATCACTAGGCTATAACGTTATGATTTTTTCAATTTTTTCTCCTTATAACGAGTTATAATATCAAAACACTTATCAATTAATAAATGTTTATTAAAAAAATAATACACATTTTATTTTTTAATTTTGTGGTTCTAAATCTTTCTTATAACACCATTCAACTATAGTTTTATGTTTTACAAAAATCTATTTCGTATATTAGATATTTTATTTGACATGCAATGTTATATTAATTTACTTTTTTTTTTTATTGTTAGATAAGAATTAAGAACCATGTAGCCAGGATAAGATCTAGACTAACTTTAGATGCATAAAAATTAAAATTTTGTCATCTAATTTTAACTATATCAATCAAAGAAATTAATTAGAATTTTCGCTAAATATCACAATTAATTTTCTTATTAAACCAACATTGGTGGGGATTAGGCTTTAGCCTTAAGCTTAATTTATGTATTGATAGTAACAAAAATACATAGTCAAGTATGTTTGAAATAAGATGTGATAAAGTAAAAATAAATAAATAAAATATAACACAAAGACTCAAAACATGAAATTCATTAAAAAAAATTAAAGTGATGTTATCTCACATTAATATAGATCTTAATTATTTCTCCCAACTATGCATTAGACTTAGTTGATCAAGTTGAGGACCCATATAAAAGCCATCTACTTGTACTTTCCAATAACAATAACGAGTTTTAGTATCAGAACAATGACGAGCCAAGTGCTTATTAAAAACATCGAATACGTTTTGTTTCTTACCCCACCAAAAATGAGTAAAGTAAAGAGTACTCCTTAAAGCATTCATGCCAAACTCAAAATGAAAATCATCGCCCGCTTTAAGAATATGATATCCAAAATCTTTATTTCCAGAGGCACAATGAAACCATAGAGGTATATTATTATTCGGGAGAGCATTAATAATATGAAGTTCGAACCAATCCGGCATTGCTACTATTGGACGCGTGTTAACGATATATAAGATGATGAATAAAATGCAAAAGCTTTTAACCGAACTCATTGTAGATTTCTTTGTGGCAATGTTTTTTTCACTTTAGCTAGTTTATATAGGGATGAATAATTACATGGGTTTTTACCTTTATTAAAGTTTGATAAGATTGTCTTTTTAAAAAAAATCTACATAAATGTGAAATTAATTATACCTTTATTTATTTTGTGTAGTGCAAAGAACACAAAGAAAAATACGTTATAAAAAGAAAAAGAGTTTATTTTTTTGTAAGATCTGATGTAATGACCTTTAATGCCATTTACATTCACAATGCATTTATTAAAATTAACTCTTTATCTTTACCATAACTCCTCTTGAAATAACAATATAAGTTGTGTCTTTTGTGAACATTATGCAACACCACCAAAAAGAAAGAAAACATTTTTCTCCTTTTTTCTTCTTAGAATATTTTTTGGGTATTGATTTTGGATAGTCTTTAAACTTTAATTCACGAGCATACGTATTTGAGAGTAACTGTGAAATCTTAGGAAGCGATCCGCTACAACGACTTGAACCAGAGTCGGATTGAAATCACTTTTAAAGCAGAGCTTGCCATGATATAGTATTTATAATAAGTTGTTTTCTGCTTTGTAATTCTAGTCCAATATTAATATTATGGTGTTTTTTTCAATTTCATTCGAAAGTGATTTTCCTTACATACAATATTGATAAATGACTATTACATTGAACAAAAACTTTCTAGATATGTCAAAGCTTGAGCCTTTTAATGAAAACAATTTTAAATGTAGATCACAAAAACTTCTGTTTTTCTTTAAGCAATTAGAAGTTGATTATGTTTTTGTTTAACAAACTTCCTGCTGAGGGTTCTAACACAACTACTAATTTTAGGTGTCGTAACTATTTAATGATATTGCTAAATAAAAGTTTGAAAAGAATAATAAAATTGTAAGAGGACATTGTTACTTATAAATTTGCTAAGGAAATATGGTATAGTTTAAAAAATAAATATGACGTTGATGACGTAGGAAAGAAAATATCGATCAATGGATTAAATTTCAGATAATTGACAATAAGTCAATCATGGAACAAATTCATGAATATAAGAACTCATATTCTCAACAAAGACATAAAATGTGTGAGATTTTTCAAATCTAATGTTCTACTTAAAAAAATTTCACCATCTTAGAGTGAAAAGGTACCTTAGCGATGATGAAGAGAGGTGGTACATGTGATACCGTGGGAGGGGTAGTTAGGGGCGGACCCACATAGAGTCCGCTGAGTGCTTAATCACTATCAACCTCGTCTCAAAAATCAAGATGTATTTGTTTAAAATTAATATAGAGTGCTCAATGAATAAATGATTTGACTAGTTCATCGACTTTTGGGTGAGTGCTCAAAACTCTTTTAGTGTAGTGGAGCGCGACTGGAGTTGTAGTAAGTGTAAAGAGTTAAAATTGGTTTTGTTGTTCCTAGTTATGGGTTTCATTGGGAAGGGTGAAATATAAGTTTTAAGAATCGACTAAAGTTAACTAATTTTCTTGTTAAACCACAATTGGTGGGGATTAGGTTTTACGGTTTAGCCAAATTTATATATTTTGATTATAACAAAAAAAAATATACAGCCTGTTGAAATAAAACACGATAAATAAAAATAAAAAAAGAAAATATAACATGAGAATCAAAATGTGATGTTTATTAGAATAATTTTATCTCACATTAATATAGACACTATTTCTCCCAACTATGCATTAGACTTAGTTGATCAAGTTGAGGACCCATATAAAAGCCATCTATTCGTACTTTTCAATAACAATAATGAGTTTTAGTATCAGAGCAATGATCAACGAAGTGTTTATTAAAAATATCGAACACATTTTGTTTATCACTCTACCAAAAATGACTAAAGTAAAGAGTGCTCCTCGAAGCATTCAATTAAAACTCAAAATGAAAATCATTGTCCATGTTAAAAATTTAATATCCAAAATTTTTGTTTTCAGATGCACAATGAAATTATAAAGGTATATTATTATTCGGAAGAGCATTAATAATATGAAATTTGAACCAATCCGACATTATTACTGTTGGACATATATTGACAATATATAAAGTGAGGAATAAAATGGAAAAGCTTTTTAGGAAATTCATTGTAGATTTCTTTTGTGGCAATATTTTTTCACTTAAGCTAGTTTATATAGGGATGAATAATTACATAATTTTTGTCTTTAATAAAATTTGGATAAGATCCTCTTCTTCTTATCCTTAATAATATAGATATATTTAATATATTATGAAAATTAATAATGAAGACATTCTATATAATTTTATCATGGGAAAAGGATATGATATACCCCTCAACTTTATCATTTGGAGCTGATACCCCTTGTTATGAAAGTGGCTAATATATATACCCCTACTTGTAAACAAATGGCTCACATATACCCTTTTCCTCTAACGGAAATGGAAAAAAAATAATTTTAATCTAAATTTTATTATTTTTTTCTAAAAAATATAATCCCATATGAGTAAATTTAATCTTCGTCAAACATATTTTTTTTGACTTTTTTTTTTCAATGACTAATTTAAAATTATTATTTTGATAATCAAATTTATTTGTATTTCACTAATATTCTTGTAAAACTTATTGTAGATGACCAAATTTTTTTTTCGAGTACGAAATTAAATTACAATACACACAAAAAAAATAGTTTAATTTTTTTTTCTTTAAACCAAGGAATGAAAGAAAAAAACAAAATAAGAATAAGAAACTCAAATAATTATAATAAAAGAAGTCAAAAAATAATTTATGTATGAAAAAAATTAAAATAAACCTTGAACTTTGATAGAAGAATCATATATACCCCTAAATAATTTTTTTTAAAAAAATTAGAAGTAATAAATATAAATTTAAAACTAATTTTTTAACTTCCGTTAAATGAAGGGTATATGTGAGCCATTTTGTAACGGCAGGGGTATATGTGAGCCGTTTGTATAACGGTAAGGGCATATATGAGCCGCTTTTATAACGATGGGTATATCAGCTCCAAATGACAAAGTTGAGAAATATATCAGACCCTTTTCCCTTTTATCATAGTACAGTCAAAGTCAAAACTTTTATTTGACTAGAGAATGCCTTATGGATATGAAAGGTTCAATTTTTTATTAATTGAAAATTAAAGTTACAAAAGTTTTGAATAATATTTTAAAATATTCTTTTTTTAAAAATTATTGATAAATTTTAATTATATTTTAAAATATTATTTTGTTCAGAATATTGATAAGAGAAAGATTGCAACTTATATTAATTTATTTTTTAATATAGTTTCAAACATTTATATTTTTAAACATTTAATTTAGTTTTGAAGATTAGTTAAATTGATTCTCATTATTTAAAATATAATAGTAAAAGGTTAACGAAGTGAGTATTAATTTTTTTTAAAATATTAGTCCTTTAATTGGTTTGTAGGATCTATAGCTTATTTGGTCGAACTTTTAAATTAGAGAAAATGTATGATTGAAATGTGTTTTTTGAATTTCTTTTATATATTTTTATGAGAATCAATTTATGCTTCTCAATGTTGATCCCTTAGTTATTGATTAATTCTAATTTTATCCCCTATGATATATGAGTTGGCACATTAAAATCTTCAATCCATACCCTCCATTAATATGGATATTACTCCCCACTCCTACAAGTTTCAATATTACTACTTCCAATCATACATTTTCTCTAATTGATCAAGTTGAGGACCCAAGAAACCATCTTTTTTGTATTTTTCAGTAACAATGACATCTTTTAGTATAAAAACATTTATTTAAAAACATCAAATATATTTTATTGTTTACCTCATAAAAAATGATAAAAATAGAGGGTGTTTTCCGAAAAAATTATGGCAAAATCGAATAAAATTCATTCCGTACTTTAAATTTTAATATTCAAAATCTTAATTTTAAGATGCACAATGAAATCAGAGAGAAATATTGTTAGTTGGGAAATCATTAATAATATGAATCTGATTCTTACTTAGTATATGGAAGATGAATTTTATAATATGAACATTCTTATCAGTCGTTGTTGTTGAATAAATATGAATGATATAATCAACAAAATTTGTGATAAAGTGATAACTACTCATTTATTTTTAATTAAAAATGTCGAGTTTGAGCATTTTGATCAAATTCATCACAAAAAGATTTTATGACAACCTCTTTTTTTCTTCTTTCTACTTTAACTAGTTTATATTGGGATGGATATTCAAAATGATTTTTGGCTTCATTAGATCTAGGTAAGATAATAAATATATTAATGAATTTTAATTATAATTAATTGTTCTTCACCTTAATGAATGAAATATTTAAAGATATTTTGGTGTGCTGTATTTACCATTTTGTCCGACGTGAGCTTGATGCTATGAATTAATTGATGTTAAAGCTACATGTTTTGTAGAAATAATAAAAACAAAAATAGCGTCGTTATCGGACATTGCATGCTGAATATCTACTTTTCGTATATCGTTTCACACCGAAAAAAGGATGTGTACCTCCAGCAACAACAAGAATGGAACCATATATAGGCTCCTATTTTGAGAGCATTTCGAGGTATAGGTTTAACCACCTCAACTCTCCGTTTCTGGCATGCTACAGTTATTAAAGTCTCTCGACGGCGAAGAATCGCTCGAAAGCACGGGATGCGCCTTCCTTTCTTTTACGTCATCCACCACCATGTCCTATCCACTCTCTCCAAATCCCAACTCGGAATTTGAAAAAGAAATACAAAGACCTGGCTACTTTTTTTTCTGAGAAAGACCAGATCTACGGTCACACTTCAATGAGTGAGCCTCAACCTATACATCCAACTCCTAGTTATTGAGCTTATTTACTGTTGGAAAGGGTACCGTTCATACCTTGGCCTTTTAATTTGATAAAAAAGGAAATATCCACCAATGCAAAGATATTTTAGGCAAACAACTAAGAGATTATATTAAGGAAATTATTAAAATAATTTTTTATATTAAGATTTACATTTACTACTAATTTAAAATATATTTAATAAATATCACTTTAATACAATAGATTTCAAATCAAATCGAAAATATAAATATCAATATCATCTTCTTATTAATGATAGGACAACATCTAGCTTTGTGAGGGCTGCTTAGACCATACTTGTTTTTAATTGTATCTTTATTATTCCTCTTTAGTAACTCATACAATTTTTTTTTATTAGAGCTTATTTAATTTAGAGGCGTTAAAATTAATTCATAAAATTATTTATTTACTAATTAAATTTATTCTGACCTTTTTTTTTGGTAAATTTAATCTGGCCTACTTAAATTTAGCTCATTCAATCAAGCACGATTTATCGCATTAAGTTGTTAAATAATATATATTTATTTTGAAGAAAGAGTGCAATCGGATAAAGTCATTGTGGTTTAAGCATAGGTACAGACGAGAGAGTTCATATGAACCTACGTCCTAGAAAAATTACACGATATATATAGATATATTTGGTTGGTCTTCTGGAAAATACATATATATAAAACAATCGACTCCAATAAACAAGTATCAACCCTTGATCCTACGGTAAAGTGTGTTTATTTTTGTGGAAGTGTTATTTGAGTTAAATTATATATTTTCTTATTTATTTAATAAAATAAATATTAATTGAATAATAATCATATATTAATTACATTTTAATTAATAAAATTTAGTTTATTAACCTTTTTGTGAATTTTCTTCTTCATACGCTGAACCTATTTGGTAAAAATTCTAGATCCGTTATTGGGTTTGAATTTTGACTTTTGAATATACATAAAAATTCTTAGTAGGGAGTATTCTTCAACAAGGCCGATTTATGATTAATCATACTTCAATTTAGATACCAAACATTCAATGAAAATAAAAATAAAAATAAAAATAAAAAATAAAATAAAAGGGATGAGAAATCATTTTTGTTCTTCGTTAGATATTACTTATTATATAGTTGAATTATATTCCTCCAAGCATAAAATCATCTCTTTATTTTGGGTAAAGATAAAAATATACTTGTAAGTTTAAAAAATAATTCATATAAAATTTGGTGTGGCATAAAATAAATTTTAAAATTTTTTCTTTCATGTCAATTATTATATTTGAGTCGTGTCAATTAAGCGATTAATATTGACTCAAATCATAAAAGAAATGATGAGATAATGTTAAAAACGACAAATAATTATAATTGAAGCTATGACTTTAACCTAAACTAACAATAAGCTTAGATAAAACAAAATACATACCAAAATTTTAAATTAGTTTACAATAAATTAAAATAACTTTAATAGCACTTTCATTAGCTCTTTCATATATACCTTATTACACAACAAAATGATCTACAAATACCAAAAATAAATTCAATCATACCTATCAAGAATCAATGCACAAGATGTATTTTCGAAAATAAATATTAATTTTATATATATATATATATATATATA